>NW_019947475.1:30141-40163 GCF_002910315.2 Salvelinus sp. IW2-2015 | reverse complement strand
AGTCCACCATAACTGACCATTTGGCCGGCTTCATTATGAAGCCATGCATGGAGAATCCAGCTCAGTCTCCAGCCGTCACATTCAATTTCAAAAATACAACTCACCCCCCAAATCCCCACCATTTCTCCCTTAGTAATGTTCAACCTTCTCCTTGTTTGAAATAAAATATGGATGTGATTAAAATAGATTACACAACCTTGTTAGCGGAGTGTTCCATATTTTGATACGGCGGGTGCTTTGAGGACAGCCAACCTCGTCCATGATTCAAAGCGATTGTGGCCTTGTTCTGTGGCTATTTGTTTATAAGCCCTGCTACATCAGTGGACCTTTTAAGTGAACAGACTCCCCTGCAGCAAAGGCAAAATCAATACACACACCTGGAGAGAAAAAAAAATAACGGCCAAGGATTTTCTAATCCCGGCCCTTTTTTTTATATTAGTGAAATAAGAGCAGGAAGATAATCAGTGTGGCTGTTAACAATCATAGCCGCAAAAACAGACAGAGGGGAAGTGGCCTATTTTTGAAGGAATCCCACACGGTCAACCATGCAGAGTGAGATGTTTGACCGGTTAGACCACCACGCGACCAGATGCCTCACACTAAGCCTAGCTAACAGTTGAACCAGTTATATTATCTCTTGAAGGAATATTATAAAATACAACGAGAAAGTCTTTGTGGCTAAATGAACTCATTTTTATCTCCATCTTCTCCGCCTGCTGATTGAAAGCTTCTAGTGTGATGGCTGATTATTGGGGAAGCTCCCATTTTGTACCAATATAGCACACTGGGACTTCACATCCAGGAGGTAATACAGAGTCATATTCCTAGAATGAAGTGAAAAGAAGCTCTTCAGAGGTCTGCTGACACACAGAGAAGAACAAAGGTGCGCAGGAGGGAGAAATCTAATATTGTAGTCAAATGAGCTCTGTTTGACAGGGGACGAGACTCGAGCTGCCTTGAAAACAAATTTTCATTATACTTATATTTGATTATATAAGAAAGTCTAACTAGAGGCCAAGGTAAATTAGAGCCAATTAGTACCATTTTGTCTGTTTTTTAACAGCGGCAAATGAACAGGCTCTAGAACTCAAGTGTGTATTTCATAAATCATTGGAATGTTACACCGGTTGAGAATGCAAATAGATTAGGCCTATTTGATTAAAATCTTATATTCATAACATTTGGGGAGCCTTTTTGTTTATACTTGTTTCTTTCATCAGCGTAAAGCTGCATTTTTGGCTCCTGCTTCGTGTATGAGCAGAGTTAGCAGCACTGTGTGAGGGCAGTTTGGGGGGGAAACACCAACACCCACCAGCTAGCACAGGAGCACTGATGCCAATCATTACCACACCACACCGCTGATCACGCATAATAATAGAACTATAACCAAGCAATTAGACTAATGGAAAAAAGCACTCTTTATCCCAGTGTGATGTGGTAAGGTGCAATGGGCGCTCCTCTTGGGCCTCGCCGGTGGAAACTAGAGGCTGGAGGTTGTGGAGTGGAAAGGTAATGGCAGAGAGAGAGAGAGAGAGAGAGAGAAGGAGAGGCACGGGAGGTGAGGAGAGAGGAGGTAATGGCAGAGAGTGAGAGAAGAGAGAAGAGAGAGAGAGAGAGCAGGGGAGGTGAGGAGAGGAGAGAGGAGGTATGCAGAGGTGAGAGAGCTAGAGAGAGAGAGAGAGAGGCGTAGGGGAGGTGAGGAGAGAGAGAGCAAGAGAAGGAGAGCGAGAGAAAGAGAGAGGCGGGGAAGAGAGAGGATTTTTATTTTATTTTTTATTTCACCTTTATTTAACCAGGTCTTCAAGTTTCTCATTTACAACTGCAACCTGGCCAAGATAAAGCAAAGCAGATGCAATGGCAGAGAGAGAAAGAGGGCAGGAGAGGGGAGGAGAGAGGATATACTGGCAGAGAGAGAGGGGCAGGAGAGGGAGGAGAGAGAAGGCCCATTGATCCTCAATGCCACCTGCTGTATGTGGCTCCTGCGAGGGCCAGCCAGGAGAGAGGGGGAACACACACATGGGCGCCTGCCTGGGCCACGGCCATATGGATGAAAGCCTTGTGGAGGAGCTGAGCGTAGTCTTCCGCTATCTGACCACATCAGGTTGATGACTGTCTTGAAGTTGGTGTTTTAAAGAAGTACACACAAAGGTGTAATGACAGAGGATACACACATGCAGAGAACAGGTACAGAGAGAGCGAGTATGGGTGTGTTGTGTTGTGTTTGTGTAATAGAGGACTATAAGAGTGTATGTGGTGTGTGTGTGTGTGTGTGTGTGTGTGTGTGTGTGTGTGTGTGTGTGTGTGTGTGTGTGTGTGTGTGTGTGTGTGTTGTGTGTGTGTGTGTGTGTGTGTGTGTGTGTGGTGTGTGTGTGTGTCCGTGTGTGTGTGTGTGTGTGTGTGTGGACAAGTTTAACTATACTTGTGGGGACCAGCAGTCCCCACAAGAATTAAATAAACAAACACACATTTGACCAACTGGGACATTTTGTTCGTCCCCACAAGGTCAAATGCTATTTCTAGGGGTTTAGCTTTAAGGTTAGAATTAGTGCTAGGGTTAGAATTAGGTTTAGGGTTAGGGGCTAGGGTTTTATTTTAGGGTTAGGGTACGGGTATGGGGTTAGGGGTTAAGGAAAATAAGATTTTGAATGGGACTGAATTGTATGTCCCCACAAGGTAGTTGCGCAAGACTGTGTGTGTGTGTGTGTATTTGTGTGTAATAGAGAGACAGGTAGAGAGAGAACAGGTGTTGTGTGTGTGTGTTGGAGAGAGAGAGGTAGAGAGAGAACAGGTGTGTGTGTGTGGTGTGTGTGTTGGAGAGAGAGAGGTAGAGAGAGAACAGGTGTTGTGTGTGTGTGTGTGTGGAGAGATAGAGGTAGAGAGAGAACAGGTGGTGTGTGTGGTTGTTGGAGAGAGAGAGGTAGAGAGAGAACAGGTGTGTGTGTGTGTTGGAGAGAGACAGGTAGAGAGAGAACATGGTGTGTGTGTGTGTTGGGGAGAGAGAGAGGTAGAGAGAGAACAGTGTGTGTGTGTGTGTTGGAGAGAGACAGGTAGTAGAGAGAGAACAGGTGTGTGTGTTGTGTTGGAGAGAGACAGGTAGAGAGAGAGAACAGGTGTGTGTGTGGTGTGTTGGAGGGGAGAGAGAGAATGTTTGGTGTTTGAGAGAGTAAGAGAGAACAGGTGTGTGTGTGTGTGTGTTGGAGAGAGAGAGGTAGAGAGAGAACATGGTTGTGTGAGGAAGTGTGTGTGTGTGTGTGTGTTGGAGAGAGAGAGGTAGAGAGAGAACAGGTTTGTGTGTTGTTAGAGAGAGAGAGGTAGAGAGAGAACAGGGTGTGTGTGTGTTGGAGAGAGAGAGAGGTAGAGGGACGTACCTGCCCAGCTGGGGTCTCCATGTACAGGTAACGCCGGACGGGCCAAAGCTGGGTGATTCACTCACTGTTGATACTAACGAACCCTGTAGACACAAGGCAACACATCCTCAGTTTAGACAGGAGGACCAAGGAGCAGTTGCAGACATTTACATTTCTCAGACATTTACAACGAGTCAAATGTGTGTGTTTATTTGCTTGCGCATGTGTGTCCTGCCCTGCCTGCCTGCTTGCTTGCGTGCGTGGTTGTTTGTTTAAGTGAGTGAGTGCTCTCCTACTGTGAATGTTCTGCTGAGCTGTGTATCTGACAGGCCTCAGGTTGGCTGGGGCCCAGCAGCCCAGCCGGTGAACCACAGAGGAAACTGCATTGATTTCATCCCCCAGAAATCCCATCTCGCTGGCCCGCCTTCTCACCCCGCCCTCCTCCAATTAAGCATTTGCAGGGGGAGCCATGCCAACACAATTTGTCATTTATCAAAAAGTAATTAAAAGCAATTTCTTCTCTCTTGTTGATTGGGAATTGACTAATTGTTGAGACTGTACAAATTGGATAAATAAACCAGGGAATGGATGATTTTTTACATAAACTTGAAGGAAAGCATAAACACTGTAAAATGAGTCCTCGACATCTGGTCTGTGTGATCCTCTCAACATGGATTATGACTGCAAAAACTGAACAGTTGTTCATGACATTCTGATATACAACAGAGTCAATGCCAGTAAATAATATATTAGAAACAACATATTGACTAACTGACTTAAAGATGGTTCTGCTGCTAGAAATAGAGAGGGGTGGTAAGAACAACTATGGCTGGTTTTCTGGTCAAGACGAGACATATCCCACTGGGCACAATTCAACGTTAATTCCACATTGGTTCGACAAATTCATTAAAATGAAGTGGAAACATCGTTGAGTCAACCAGTGGGCGCCCACTGGGATGTTTCCCCGGATGGACCAAACAAAGATATTTAATTTGGTAAAATATCAACATTTAAGCCCATATTCATAAAAACAAAACACAAGATAGCAGGCAAGGCAACCTGGGGAGGGAAAACCCAAAGACCATTCAGCAGCAGAGGTTAGAGTTCGTCTGTTCAGTGAAACAAGCAATACCATTTCAAACATTATCGGTAACAAACCCCTGAATGCACCATTACCTTCTATAAGGGCAGAATTAAATGTCAGAATTGATTTGTGGGAGGGAGGGCTGAGATATAAGCGGGCAGCTCTGGCGGCCATTTTGTTCCAGCGCGGCCCTGTATTTGGTCTCCCTGGAACATTAGCAGACGAAGCGAGAGAGAAGAGCTGGAAACACATGAAGGAGGTGTGGGCACCCATCACAAACTGTCTCCAGTGAAGGGGATGAAATAAAAAACAGGGAAGAAAGGAAGAGTGAGAGAATCAAAATGAAAAGGAACTATGGCACGCAGAATGCCAGAGGAGTTCTTTTAAATGTCCCACTGCTTTGTAAATCAGTTAGTTAGCTAAACAAATACCTGGCTTTGTTCTGAGCGGATCACTTTACTAACCAATAATTTCTTTCGTGCCAACAAATGGAGCCATTGCTTCAATGAGAAAATTAGATTATCCCTTGAAGGCTGCAGTTGGACAAGCAAGTCTATCATGTGCTCTGCGAACCAAAAAATAATTGGGCAACAGTGGGAAAATGTGATATTCACGCCTCTACTGAGACTGAACCATGCTGGAATATCTAAATGGAGCCTTTCACTCTCTCCTGCCTTGTTTGGATTCCCATTCATCATGAAAAACTCAATTACTTATGTTCCTAACATGCATGGTTATTAATGCTCTAATTATGCTTCTCCCTCTAATCTTTTGCCTTGCAATTTGGGTGATATACCGTATGTGTGAACAACATGGCAGGTCCCATAGAAGTGAAAGCTGAATTAGGAATTGTTGTGCTATAAAGCAGCTTTCTCTTGGGAGCCATCGGCGAGATAGAGAGAGCCTGTCATGGTTGTCTATACATGGGGATTTATGTAAGCCCACTGAGCATGTGTGTGCATATGCGTTCTCCCTAAGTATGTCATGTATGCACAGGGCTGAATAATCAGTTGCTAATACAGTTACCCACTAATATTATATAGCTAACAGCTCATAGCATTCCAACATGATAACCATGATTTTAATCAAACCCCAAACTAGCCCCCTATCACTTCCTCTGGTTCCTATTAAGTCGGCCTGACAGCTTTAGAGGAGTGAAATCATTTGGGAGGTTTTTGAAGATGCCTGTGAGACCTTGGGAGCCCCTGCAGAGTGGCTGTGGAGGCCCTGTACTGCCTGCAGCCATGACTGTTCTTCAAGGCTTCTCCTCTGAGCATTTTTACAACAGCACAAATTAGGAGGAAGGAATGCCTCTGTCAGTGCAGCCCAGACAGCCAACTTGGGCAGAAACTTGGATGACAATGAAGAAACGGAGGGCGTCATAAACTGCGGAAAATAAGCTCTCACTTTCAAACGTTTACGGCAGCTCAAATATCTAATGATACCTTCATAGCTTTTAATCTTTAATGTGAAAAATTAATCATCCCATTCATTATTTTAATAGCTGTCATTTTTCTCTCCCTAAAGTGATGATTTATAACCATTAAGCCCCGCGTCAGCTTTTGTGATGAGAGGGATTTATAGTAATGTTTGCACCAGGTAGCCTCCAACCATAATTTCATTACTCTGACAAGCCATAAAATGCCCTGATGTGATTAAACAACAGCTCTGAGGTCAGTGCTGTATGGCTGTTAACTTACACTGTATACTCCAGGCTGGGGATTGAGACAGACACACCGCCTCTCTTCTCTCCCTCCAGACTGTGTGTGAATGTATGGATGTTGTGTATCTCATTTCTATCCAGTGGGGGATGAGAGAGTCACTACCACTGAGGGAGATTGGTATAAAAGATACACCAGAGATTCAAAGATATTGCTGTGTTACTGGGCGACTAAGAGCCGTGGTGCTTTTTGCTAAAGATGTTTTCACCATGAATGAGACTAGGTAGATATGTTAAAGGAACTGTGGAAGCAAACATTGAGTAGTTTTTTTTGGTGATGGAGACGAGGTTGTGCTTTTGAGTGGCATAGACCTAACTCGCCAATGTTGCTTGGGAAAAAGCAGCCCACAAAATGGATCCAGTAGGAGGAGAGGAGAGAGGGGGGGAGAGATGGAGGAGAGAGGGAGCGGAGAGAGAGGAGAGAAGAGAGAGGAGGGGATGAGGGGGGGGGGATGAGGAGGAAGAGATGTGAACGGCAGGCCTGGAAGAGCTACGTAGCTGGGAGGATTTACCTCCCCTGCATGTTCTATGATACATACACAGTCTAATATCCAGGGTCCCAGCGGTCACAATTGATCACCGATGCTGTGTCTGACACTACTGACAGCGGCTGTAATGCTATGTTTTGCTTTGAGTAGAAAGCAGGGGAACAGAGCAGGGGCCGAGCGGTCCAAACACCACTGGGCTCCCTCACTGCATTACTACAGCCCAAAACCCCAGGAGCCCCACTCTGGGGACATTACATCATAGATTGGACTACACATAGCTGAGGACAAAGGGAAAAGTGTCTGATACTGGATGTTGTGAAGAATATACAAGGACATTGTCAAAACTTTGGTTGGGTGTTGGATGACTCCATTTTTTATACATGTTTTATCTAACAAAAATCTCTTATTGTAGCATATTTTTTTAAATCAGATGCCCATTTAAAATCCCTGTGTTGATATCTTTGTGTCTAGGCTGCATGTCAGTCATGTTTCAGCATATTTGATTTTCTAACGTATTTTGTCTATCGGTTCTCTCATTTAATGTCTGTGGTACCTGTGCTGTAACGTCTAGCTCTCTAGATCCTTTACAGCAGTGGTATTCAAAGTCGGGTTGCTGGGGAACTGCAATGGGAAAAATATACGTTTTTTTTGAGAACTATAATTCGATTTTATGTTGTTGTATTTGAGATTTGGGCGGGTGGGGTCGTGAGGAGAAAATTATTGTGAAAAAAGAATTGAAGACCATTAGTTGAATGCCATTTGGTTTGAATTACCATTGCTTGAATGCATTGGTTTGAATTGCCATTGTTGGAATTACCATTTTTGTTGATACCATTGGTTTGAATGCCATTGGTTTGGAATGCCATTGGTTTTGAATGCCATTGGTTTGCAGGCCTATAGCATAGCATAATGTAGGAAAGAGATATATCAGCTCCTTTCAAATGAGTTAGAGAAAAATACTGTTGTTTGTCCCTGATGGAAAGCAGAGTAAAATGCATCTCATTTGCAATGGTTAACACAAATGATAGGCATACGAATGTTAATTCACTACAAATACAACAGTGGTAACAATTGAAAAAATCTACTTACACATGTTAGCGTGATGCCATTCCCAATAAATTTTGTCTACGTGAACAGGGATGTTAGCACCCACTGTAGTGTGAAGCTGTGAATGCATGATTGAAATGGTTACTTTGTAACTCAGGTATTTTCTTTTGCACTTTGCAGTTTTTTAATCTATCGGCAAGGCCAACATGAAATCCCAACTGGTCAGACTCTAGGCTTCTGATGCTTGGCTTAGTCTGAATCAAACCATGCTGAAATGAAAAGCAGTTAGAGGCTTGCCAGATTTCTACTCACAAGTTAGTTGATTAAAAAATACTATGTCAAAAAGAATCTTTTGTTGACAACAAGTTTCTCCCAATTCTTGTTGAACTCCTAATGTTCCCGTCATGACTTCAAAGGGAAATTAAATATTAAAGCTATTATCTAAGACTCTCTAATGTTATCTAAGGTTAAGTTAAATCTCCTCTGACTGTAGTGGTAGCTGGAGAATAGGAGTAACGTGAGGGGTAATTCAGTGGCAGTAATACATTCACCTCATAGGGATGTTAGCTGGTGGTAGACGTGGACCAGGAGCTGTGGGGCTGCTGTGGAGGTTGTTATTTCTCTCTCTGGTATCACTGTAGTGGCAGATCAACATTGAAAACATTGAGAAGTTGTAGGTTATAYAGGGACTCTCTCCTCCTCAGGCCCTGCGGCAGAACACCATCTATTCTGCTATTATACCACCCCTGTACAGCAACACATTTCCTCACATCTCAAATGATTTCCCCCTCTCTCTCTCTTCCTTTTCTCCATTGGGTTCTGATTCTCCATCTCTTTCTATTTTATATACGGTGCTTCTCTCTGTCCCAGACACACACACACGGATGGACACACACACACCTGGATGTAACACTGTGTTGATGATGGGCAGAGTTGAGGGAATGACTTGTGCTAGTCATCACAATTCAGGCAATCATCTGTTATATACATCTCACACTGGCTGGGCTCATGGGCTAGTGTTTTCAATCGTATTTTTTCCTTCAGTCATAAATTGTTCCTGACACTCTGACACTATACTAGGTTATGAATATATGAATATGTAGCGACCACATACACCCCACAGGTCAGACAAGTTAATGGATAAAGAACCAAATTATAGACCACTCCATAAGAAATACCACTTGTKGAATTGGTAGATAGACAGTACTAAAATCTTCTTATTGACATTAGAGGTTTTACATTTGAAATTATTTTTAACTCTAAATACACCTTACCAATAGCAATGCATCGATTTTAATCAGAATATGCCATTCAAACTTTGTGAAATTATGGTCCTTTCAAAGTAAACACCCAATACATTTCTAAATTCAAAAKGGAATTGTTCAGTATCTCTTCCTCTGTTCCATTCTCTCTCTTTCTTTCTCTCCGTCATCTTTTTGGTCTCTCAGTCACATATAATTAGCTTACTTTGTGATTAATAGTTTAGATTTCACCGATTTTCAAAATTCCTCCTGTGCTACCGCCGGCAGTGTTTTCCTCAGCCTCCTCGCATGGCCGTAGGAGCTCCTCCACAGTGGGGGAGAGGAGAGGGGATTGGGAGAGGAGGAGGACGGAGGGGGGGGCCTGCGTCTTTAAAAGTGAGGAGCGAGGGAGCGGGCGGGCGGCTAGCTGGATTGTGCTGACGGCAGGGCTTTGGTTCAGAGCATGCCCATTAGAGGGAGCCATAAATCCTAGGCTCTCCGGGCCTGGCTGTGTCAGCAGTCCACTGAATGAATTGATTTTAAACGCCACCGAAAAAAAAGAGGGAGAGAGAGCCTCTTTAATTCAACCTCCAGCAGAAACCTCTTTTTTCTCCCTCTGCTTCTCAATTCAGAAGTGTCATTGAAAAGGAGTGAAGTCCTGAAACACTGAACCTGTCAGCAGCAACAAGCCCTGGGCTACAGCCTCAGTCCCTCCACACACCTGTGATTTACAGGAAAGGGGGAAACAACAACACGCCACAAACCAAATGCATCATCTTAAATTCCAAACAGCATTTGTTCTTTCCCTCCAATGTTCMGTCCTCTTTTTAGATTACGGCGAGAGAAATGAGACATATTGTAAAAAATGTGCTCGGGCATTTGAATTTCAAATGTGTTAGATTTGGAAATTGATGTATGTGTTTGTCTATTTTCTCTCTCGTTCCCTCCATCTCTCCTCTCTCTCTCTCTCCACACTGCTCCACATCAGTCAGCTGAGGCTGGGTTTTTACGAGGGTCAGTCCTCACCCTGCCTGGCCACGCTACTCCTTCGATCCTCTCTGCGTGCTCTGCAGAGGAAGTCCATCTCCTCTTCCT
>NW_019947475.1:23034-24758 GCF_002910315.2 Salvelinus sp. IW2-2015 | reverse complement strand
TCTCTCTTCTTCTCTCCTCATCCTCTCGTCTCTCTCTTCCTCTCTTTTTCCTTCCTTCTCTTCTCTCTCTCTCTCTCTTCTCTCTCTCTCTCTCTCTCTTCTCTCTCTCTCTCTCTCTCTCTCTCTTCTCTCTCTCTCTCTCTCTCTCTCTCTCTCTCTCTCTCTCTCTCTCTCTCTCTCTCTCTCTCTCTCTCTCTCTCTCTCTCTCTCTCTCTCTCTCTCTCTCTCTCTCTCTCTTCTCTCTCTCTCTCTCTCTCTCTCTCACACTGCTCCACAACAGTAGCTGAGACTGGGGTTTTTACGAGGGTCAGGCCTCACCCTGCCTGGCCACGCTACTCTCAGGAAGTCCCTGCTGTTGCCTCTGCTGCTGGGCTCTCTGGGGAATACCTCACCACACGGCGCTGTGCCACGCAGAGCGGAGCGGTGCAGAGCCCAGTGCATGCACCCACACTGTACACAAAAGCAGCGGTAAAGGGTCCAACAGCATTACCACAGAGCAGGACACAAAGGGCAGCACGACAGGGGATGACCCCTTCCAGCTGGCACACTGACAACCACGGGAAATACTGGTGTGTGTGTGTGGTGTGTGTGTGTGTGTGTGTGTGTGTGTGTGTGTGTGTGTGTGTGTGTGTGTGTGTGTGTGTGTGTGTGTGTGTGTGTGTGTGGGTGTGGTGTGTGTTTGTGTGTGTGTGCGTGTGGTGTGCGTGCGTGTGCGTGTGTGTGTGTGTGTGTGTGTGTGTGTGTGTGTGTGTGTGTGTGTGTGTGTGTGTGTGTGTGTGTGTGGTGTACATGCATTGTTGTTTAAGCATAATGTAAGTGTGTAAGTTAAGTGTGAGCACATAATTAGTGTAATATGTATGAAAGTGTGAGCGGTGTGTGTTTGAGTACATGTGTGCTGTTTTTATGAGATGGTTAGCATACTAAGGCCCCTCACAGCATCACAGGGCAGGCACCCCGTTGGGGATACAGAGACGAAGGGGAGGGCTACGCACACAGCTCTTCATTGATGCTGATAATATATAAATGCATGCACACTGGATGCGCTCCAAGGCAGCATCCTCTCTGGCTCATTACACTGTTTAAAGAGCCGGCACCTCTGAATCACCTGCCCAGCTCCACGCCTCAAATAAGCCCAGCCACCAGGGATCATACATCAACTTCTCCATCAGTCCCCCKGTGCCGCTTTCTCACCATTCTCCCCCTCCCAATCCAACCAGCCGCATATCACATTCACATGTATGGAATTCAGCTGAACAGATAATGCAGAGAATCAAACAGAATATATTGCCCGAGTGCCAAATTATTGAATAATGCAGAGTGAATATAGGAGTGTGACAATTTAATGTGCCTCATCATGTAAACCTGTTAATTGAATGTTTTGTATATGCCAGGCAACATCCATGGCCCAGTTGTGTTACATGAACAGCCTTAATGCTCGGTTCTTCCTCATCTCAAAAGCACACTTTCTCATGCCTAATTACCCCTAGGCTCTGGGCTGGAGGAAGGAGCGACTGGCGACGTATTACGATACAGATTGCGAGTATATTTCACTTTGAAAAATGGGCAAAGCACACAGGAGTAAGGGYTTGATTACAAGRARCGGGGCATAGAGCCTCTACATCTTCCTCCTTCCTCCCCTCGTTTCAATTATGGCTGACTGGAGGCCTGCTGCTGCCACCGTCCTCGAATAAAACTAAAATATGATAAAGCTGGAATATCAGGCC
>NW_019947475.1:7408-21850 GCF_002910315.2 Salvelinus sp. IW2-2015 | reverse complement strand
TTGGATAGCAGAGGATTACCCAGGAGAGAGGGAAGGACAACCCTATTGGACAGCAGAGATTACCGCAGGAGAGAGGGAAGGACAACCCTATTGGATAGCAGAGAGATTACCCAGGAGAGAGGGAAGGACAACCCTATTGGATAGCAGAGATTACCCAAAGGAGAGGGAAGGACAACCCTATTGGATAGCAGAGGATTACCCAGGAGAGAGGGAAGGACAACCCTATTGGACAGCAGAGATTACCCAGGAGAGAGGAAGGACAACCCTATTGGATTAGCAGAGAATTACCCAGGAGAGAGAGGAGGACAACCCTATTGGATAGCAGAGATTACCCAGGAGAGAGGAGAGACAACCCTAATGGACAGCAGAGAATACCCAGGAGAGAGGGAAGGACAACCCTATTGAATTAATTATGTTTTAATTTAACCTTTTATTTACTAGGAAAGTCAGTTAAGAACAAATTCTTATTTAATGACGGCCTACAACAGCCAAATCCGGATGACGCTGGGACGCCCTGTGAGACTCCCAATCACAGCCGGTGTGATACAGCCTGGATTCAAACCAGGGTGTCTGTAGTGACGCCTCAAGCACTGAGATGCAGTGCCTGTAACACACTGCGCCACTTGGGAGCAAGGAATTAGCCAGGAGATAGGGAAGGAAGAAAACAGACACAAAAAAGGATTTATTCCATGGTTACAGTCGTATGACAACAGGAGTGCAGTCTAAACCCTGTACTCTACGTCTCTCTTTCTGACACACGGATATACTAACCCGAACACACACACGCACACGCACGCACACACACACCACGAACGCACACACACATGCACACACTCACTGTCTGAATGTCACTTCCATATTGTTGCAAAGCATCTGGATTGGACATTGTAGCGGTGTCTTTATTGTGATGATTGAAATTAATTCAATCATTATGGGATGGGATTAACTATGCCGATTTCTGATTGGACTTTTTTTCGTGAATTGTTAATCATATTTCAAACACACGTCCATCCTCTCCTCTATGTTATCAGTGCTGGGACACACGGGACACAGGGACCAGGACACAGGGACACAGGCAGGACACACAGGACGGACACAGGGACACACGGTTCATCGGTGCACATATAGCCACATACATGTACATTCTTCACAACAACACACACACACACCACACACACACACACACACACACACACACACACACACACACACACACACACACACACACACAATATCCATTAGTCATTTAACCCACAACCCAAATACAGGTTCCAATATAGGGGAATAATTGTTTATTATTCATATCATCTCAATATGCTAATTAAATTCCAGGTAATCAGCTGGATTAATCGCCGTGGTAATAAAGATTGAGCTGCAGATTCACGGCCTCTTTATCTGATTCATTTAAAATGTATTTGTATAAAACAAATTATTACAGTCGCAAGGCAATTAATAATTGAGAAGTGTGGCGGGGAGCTAACGTCATTGGGTTAATGATTTCAATTGTTAATGTTTTACATTTTTTTGTAACATCTGAAGGGTTAATTTTTGGTTAAGTCAGTAAGTCCGCACATGGGTAACGCAAACTTCTTAATCTTATCAATTGACGCCTTACAACGTAACGGGAGGAACAGTGGGTTAACCTGGTCTCAGGAAAGACAAAGTGCCGCGTCTAACTTGGTCTCAGGAACAGTGGGTTAAACTGGTCAGTACGTAACAGTGGTTAACTGGTCTAGGAACAGTGGGTTAACTGGTCTAGGAACAGTTGGGTTAACTGGCTCTAGGAACAGTCGGTTAACTGAGTCTTAGGAAACAGTGGGTTAACTGGTCAGGAACAGTGGGTTAACTGGTCTAGGAACAGTGGGTTAACTGGTCTAGGAACAGACTGGTAACAGTGGTTAACTGTCAGTGGGTTAACTGGTCTAGGAACATGGGTTAACTGGTCTAGGAACAGTGGGTTAATCTGGCGTCTTAGAACAGTGGGTTAACTGGTCTAGGACACAGTGGGTCTAACTGGTCTAGGAACAGTGGGGTTAACTGGTCTGAGGAACAGTGGGTTAACCTGGTCTCAAACAGGGTAACTGGTCTAGAACAGTGGCTGTCTAGAACCAGTGGGTTGACTGTCTAGGAAACAGTCGGTTAACTGGTCTGGAACAATGGGGTTACACTCGGGTCTAGGGAACAGTGGCCCGTGTAACTGGTCTAGGAACAAGTGGGTTAACTGATCTAGGAACAGTGGGTCCGTCTAGGAACTCAACTGTCTAGGAACAGTGAGGTGTAACTGGTCTAGGAACAGTGTGGTTAACTGGTAACTTTAGGAACAGTGGTGTACCTAAGCTGGTCTAGGAACAGTGGGAATTCAACTGCGTCTAGGAACAGTGGGTGTTAACTGGTCTAGGAAACAGTAGGTTAACTGCGTCAGGAAACAGTTGGGGTTAACTGGTCTAGGAACAGTGGGTTAACTTGGTCTAGGACACATAAGTTATAACTGGTCTAGGAACAGTGGGTTAACTGGTGCTAAACAGTGGGGTTAACTGGTCTAGGAACAGTCGGTTAACTGTCTAGGAACCAGTGGGTTAACTGGTCTAGAACAGTGGTAAACTGGTTCTAGAACAGTGGAGTTACTGGTCTAGGAACAGTGTGGTTAACTGCGTCCAGGAACAGTGGGTTAACTGGGTCTAGGAACAGTGGGCGTTAACTGGTCTAGGAACAGCTTTAACGGCTCTAGGAACAGTGGGGTTAAACTGGTTCTAGGAACAGTGGCGTTAACTGGTTCTTAGGATACAGTGGTTAACTGGTCTAGGAACAGTGGCTTAAACTCGGTCTAGGAAACAGTGGGTTAAACTGTCTAGGAACAGTGGGTTAACTGGTCTAGGAAACAGTGGGTTAACTGTCTAGGAAACAGTGGTGCTAGGAACAGGGGGTTAACTGGTCTAGCAAGAGTGGGTTAACTGTGTCTAGGAACAGTGGGTTAACTGGTCTAGGAACAGTGGGTTGACTGTCTAGGAAAAGTGGGTTAACTGGTCTAGGAACAGTGGGTTAACTGCGTCTAGTGACAGGAGTGGTTAACTGGTTCTTAGGAACAGTACGGTTAGAACGGGTCGCCTAGGAAACACTGAGTCTAGGAAGGGGTTAACTGGTCTAGGAACAGTGGGTTAACTGGTCTAGGAACAGTGGGTTAACTTGGTCTAGAAACAGTAGGTTAACTGGTCTAGGAACAGTGGGTTAACTGGTCTAGGAAACAGTGGGTTAACTGGTCTAGGAACAGTAAGGCCTTAACTGGTCCAGGGAACAGTGGGTTAAGCTGTCTAGGAAACAGTGGGTTAACTGGTCTAGGAACAGTGGGGTTAACTGGTCCAGGAAACAGTGGTTAACTGGTCTAGGAACAGTGGGTGACTGGTCTAGGAACAGTTGGAGTTAAACTGGTTCTAGGAACAGTGGGTTAACTGTCTAGTGAAACAGTGGGTCAACTGGTTAGGAACAGTGGGTTAACTGGTCTAGGAACAGTAGTAAGTGTTAAGCCTGGTCTAGGAACAGGGGTTAACTGTCTAGGAACAGGGGGTTAACTGGTGTCTATGACGCAGTAGGTTAACTGGTCCTAGGAACAGTGGTTAGGGTTGTCCTTCCCTCTCTCCTGGGTAATCTCTGCTATCCAATAGGGTTGTCCTTCCCTCTCTCCTGGGTAATCTCTGCTATCCAATAGGGTTCTCAGCGTGGGGCTGTCTGGTTTGGGGAAGACAAGTACGGTGTTCTAGCTACCAGCTGGTTCTTTGTCAAATCTTCACAGAGAAATGGATTAGGAAATGGATATGAAGTAATTTAAAAGGTTTTTACAGTACATACACGAGTTCAGTTGTGTTTATATATTCAAAAAACACCCTGCAGTTTATTGGACTGTGATTGGTGTAACAGTATATTAATTGCATTCATGAGAAAAGTATTTGTTGTTCTGTTCTGTTTCTTGTAAAATAATAATATTTATTATTATATAAAGCGTATTCAGGCCCCTTTTCTGTTTTTACACATTTTGTTATGTTACCGCCTTTTTCTAAAATGGATTAAATAAAACATTTTCCTCATCAGTATACACACAATGCCACATATTGACAAAGTGAAAACAGTTTTTATTTTTATTTTTAGCACAATTATTAAAGATAAAATATAGAAATAAGTATTCAGACCCTTAGCTATGAGGTTGGAAAATGAGCTCAGGTGCATCCTGTTTCCATTGATCACCTTTGAGATGTTTCTCAAAGGTGATCAATAGGGTTGATCAATAGGGTTTATCACCTGTGGTAAATGTAATCGATTGGACATGATTTGGAAAAGCACACACCTGTCTATATAAGGTCCCACAGTTGACAGTGCATGTCAGAGCAACAACCAAGCCACGAGGTCGAAGGAATTGTTGAAAGAGTTCCGAGGCAGGATGACGAGGAAGGGTACCAATAAATGTTCTGCAGCATTGAAGGTCCCCAGGAACACAGTGGCCTCCTTCTTAAATGGAAGACGTTTGGAACAACCAAGACCTCTTCCTGGAGCTGGCCGCCCGGCCGAACTGAGCAAGAAGCCGATGGTCACTCTGACAGAGCTTCAGAGTTTCCCTGTGGAAATGGGAGAACCTTCCAGAAGGACAGCCATCTCTGCATCACTCCACCAATCAGGCCTTTATGGTAAAGTGGCCAGATGGAAGCCACTCCTCAATAAAAGGCACATGACAGCCTGCTTGGAGTTTGTCAAAAAGCACCTTAACGAAACAAGATTCTCTGGTCTGATGAAACCAAGATTGAACTCTTTGGCCTGAATTCCAAGCGTCATGTCTGGAGGAAACCTGGCACCATCCTTACGGTGAAGCATGGTGGTGGCAGCATCATGCTGTGGGGGTGTTTTTCAGCGGCAGGGACTGAGAGACTAGTCAGGATCGAGGGAAAGATGAACGGAGCAAAGTACAGAGAGATCCTTGATGAAAAGCTGCTCCAGAGTGCTCAGGACCTCAGACTGAGGCGAAGGTTCACCTTCCAACAGGACAATGACCCTAAGCACATAGCCAAGACAACGCAGGAGTGGCTTCGGGACAAGTCTGAATGTCCTTGAGTGGCCCAGCCAGAGCCCGAACTTGAACCCGATCGAACATCTCTGGAGAGACCTGAAAATAGCCGTGCAGCGACGCTCCCCATCCAACCTGACAGAGCTTGAGAGGATCTGCAGAGAAGAATGGGAGAAATTCCCCCAAAGACATGTGTGCCAAGCTTGTAGCGTCATACCCAAGAAGACTCGAGGCTGTAATCGCTGCCAAAGGTGCTTCAACAAAGTACTGAGTAAAGGGTCTGAATACTTACGATAATGTGATATTTCAGTTGAATTTTCTTTAAATTTGCCAAAAGAAATCTAAAAAACCTGGTTTTGCTTTGTCATTATGTATTATTGTGTATAGATTTTTAAATAAGGCAGTAATCTAGCAAAAATCTTGAATATTTTTGAATGCTTTCCGAGGGCACTGAATGCGGTAGGGAGACTGGATCAGGCTAGGAGGAGGAGGACATGGTTATGATGGAGCAGGCTAGGATGATGCGCGACGAGGGAGACACCACAGACGAAGTGTGTGTCTGTCAACTGTGCTTGCGTGTATATGTACAGTACCAGTGTAACGAACGTCGTCGGGAGAAGGAGAAGAGGACCAAGGTGCAGCGTGGTAAGTATTCAGAATACCATATTTTAATAAATATGAACACTCTAACAAAACACCAACACGACAAACGAACAGTTCTGTAAGGTGACGACACACTAAACAGAAAATAATCACCCACAACTCAAAGTGGGAAAACAGGCTACCTAAATATGGTTCTCAATCAGAGACAACGATTGACAGCTGCCTCTGATTGAGAACCACACACGGCCAAACACAGAAATACAATTCCTAGAACAAAACATAGAATGCCCACCCCAACTCACGCCCTGACCAAACCAAAATAAAGACATAAAAAAGAAACTTGACAACCAGTCAAGAGAAGAACGTGACAACCAGTCAAAAGTTTCATTCAAGGGTTTTTTCTTTCTTTCTTTTTTTACTATTTTCTGCATTGTAGAATAATAGTGAAAACATCAAAACTATGACATCACACATATGGAATCGTGTAGTAACCATGACAACCGACTTCAGCGGACAAATGCTCACCTTCGATGGCCACTGACAGGCTGGAGAAGCTCTTCTTCACGGAGGAATCCTGGTTTCAACTGTACCAGCGGTTTGCTGATGTCAGTGTTGTGAACAGACTGCTCCATAGTGGTGGTTATGGTAAACTACGGACAATGAACACAAGTGTATTTTGTCGATGGCAATTTGAATGTACAGAGATACCGTGATGGGATCCTGAGGTCCATTGTCGTGCCATTCATCCACCGCCATCACCTCATGTTTCAGCATGATAATACATGGCCCCAAATCGCAAGGATCTGTACACAATTCCTGGAAGCTGAAAATGTCCCAGTTCATCCATGGCCTGCATACTCACCAGACATGTCACCCGTTGAGCATGTTTGGGATGCTCTGGATCGACGTGTACAACAGCGTGTTCTAGTTCCAATATCCAGCAACTTCACACAGCCATTGAAGAGCAGTGGGACAACATTCCACAGGCCACAATCAACATCCTGATCAACTCTATGTGAAGGAGATGTGTCACGCTGCATGAGGCAAATGGTGGTCACACCAGATACTGATGGGTTTGCTAATCCTTTATTTTAAGGTATCTGTGACCGAAATCTGTATTTTTTTATTTTATTTAAAAGGGAAAGTTAGTTAAGAACAAATTCTTATTTACAATGATGGCCTACCCCAGCCAATGTGTGCTGCCCTATGGGACTTCCAACACAGCCAGATGTGATACAGCCTGGATTCAAACCAGGGGCTGTAGTGACACCTCTTGCACTGAGATGCAGTGCCTTAGACCGCTGCACCACTCAGGATCCCTTGGAGTATTCATAAAAAACATTAAAACTTGAAACTAAAATTAGTATTTAGCCACTTAATCAGTGATGACTTTAAACCGACAGTCTGACCGTAATAGAAAATAACATCGAGTACATCATAGCACTGAATAAATGTTGACCTACTGGACGGACACACACGCGCCCACACACACACACACACACACACACACACACCCCACACACACACACACACACACACACCACACACACACACACACACACACAGCCTTGTGTTCTCTCATTTAGAAAATGTTTACTGTCAAATAGGTTGAGATTTAATTATCTGTGGATTCATATCGCTTAATTTTTTGTCTGTGGTGTATAGTTGTCAATGAGTGTCAACATTACAGAGAGAGAGAGGGAGAGGGAGAGAGAGAAAGAAAGAGAGGGAGAGAGAGAAAGAAAGAGAAAGAAAGAGAGGGAGAGAGAGAGAGAGAGAAAGAGGGAAAGAAAGAGAGGGAGAGAGAGAAAGAGAGAGAGAGCGAGAGAGAGAGAGACATTTCAGTCCAATCAATGTGTTCGCTTAGGGCTAATCCATGTTACTAATTACCAAATGAGAGACGGCAGTTATGTGTGTGTGTGTGTGTGTGTGTGTGTGTGTGTGTGTGTGTGTGTGTGTGTGTGTGTGCCTGCCAGATGGGCCCCAGAGGCCCCTCAGGGACCTTCCCTTCATTAACTCTACTCGCCCTCTCTGACACAGACACACTGTCACTTCTCTCGTCCTCTCTCCTTGTCCGTGTGATCCCGGCGAGTGGCCGGGGATTGTGGGTATTTCAGTCTCTGAGGTGACCCTACGCCACAGGGCTGAGAGAGGAGTACTGAGAGGACAGACTAGAGCTCTTCTTTCCTCTCTTGTCCCTCCCTCCGTCCATCCCCTCTCCATCTCTGTTTCTACTCCATGGTCTCTCAGGGGAGTACTGAGAGGACAGAGCACTGGCCCTCCCTAATCTTTCTCTATCTCTCTCCCTCCCCCCTCTTTCTTTCTCCCCCCTTCTCTCTCTCTCCCTCACCCTCTTTCTCTCTCTCTCCCCCTCTTTCTCTCTCTTCTTCCTTTTTCTTCTTTCTCTCTCCCCCCTTCTATCTCTCTCCCTCCCCCTCTTTCTTTCTCTCTCTCCCCCCTTCTCTCCCTCCCCTTCTTTCTCTCTCTCTCCCCCCTTTCTCTCTCTCTCCCCATCTAATCCCAGAAGCCGATCCAAAACAACGGTGCCACAGACGGAGCGGCCTCCTGTTCAGGCTCTGTAGACCATCGCCCACCGCCCACAGCTCCCGAGTATACTACTCACCAAAATCCAGTCTCTTGACAACAATGTAGACAAAATTAGAGCATTGGTTGCCTTCCAGAGAGACATCAGAGATTGTAGCATTCTCTGTTTCATGGAAACATGGCTCTCGGGATACGAGTCGGGTTCAGGCATCGTGCCGACAGAGATAAACACTGCTACTCTAACTTCCGTGATGCATACAAGCCCCTCCCCCGCCCTCCCTTCGGCAAATCCGACCGACGCCATCTTGCTCCTACCGTCCTATAGGCAGAAACTCAAACAGGATGTACCAGTGACTAGAACCATTCAACGCTGGTCTGGCCAATCGGAATCCACGCTTCAAGATTGTTTTGATCACGCGGACTGGGACATGTTCCGGTCAGCCTCAGAGAACAACATCGACCTTAACGCTGACTTGGTGAGTGAGTTAGTAAGGAAGTGTATAGGAGATGTTGTACCCACTGTGATTATTAAAACCTTCCCTAACCAGAAACCGTGGATGGATGGCGGAATTCGCGGAAAGGACAAAGTGGACAAAGGGATAAAAGGAACAAAGTGGAGTCGCAATTCAATGGCTCAGACACGAGACGTATGTGGCAGGGTCTACAGGAAATAAAACCAGCCACGTCACGGACACCGACGTCACGCTTCCAGACAAACTAAACACCTTCTTTGCCCACTTTGAGGATAATACAGTGTCACAGTCACGGCCCGCTAACAAGGACTGTGCCCCCCCCCCTTTCTCCATGCCGACGGGAGTAAAACAGTAACATTTAAAACATTTAAACGTGTTAACCCTCACAAAGCTGCTGACCCAGACGGCATCCCTAGCCGCGTCCTCAGAGCATGTGCAGACCAGCTGGCTGGTGTGTTTACGGACATATGCAAATGCTCCCTATCCCAGTCTGCTGTCCCCACGTTCTTCAAGATGGCCACCATTGGTCCTGTACCCAAGAAGACAAAGATAACTGAACTTAATGACTTCCGCCCCGGAGCACTCCCTTCTGTCATCATGAAGTACTTTGAGAGACTAGTCAAGGATCATATCACCTCCACCCTACCTGACACCCTAGACCCACTTCAGTTTGCATACCGCCCAACAGGTCCACAGACAATGCAATCACCATCACACTGCACACTGCCCYATCCCATCTGGTCAAGAGGAACACCTATGTAAGAATGCTCTTCATCGACCTAACCTACGGCAGATCTAATCTAATCTAATCTAACCTATCTAACCTAACCTTCTGCAGATCTAACCTAACCTACGGCAGATCTAATCTAACCTATGGCAGATCTAACCTAACCTWCKGCAGATCTAACCTAACCTACGGCAGATCTAAYCTAACCTATGGCAGATCTAACCTAACCTACKGCAGAGGAATACCTATGTAAGAATGCTGTTCATCGATTACAGCTCAGCATTCAACACCATAGTACTGTCATGAAGCCCTCTTTGAGTACAGCGAGCACTATACACCCTCCTTCTGCACCATCCCCCTTTCTCTGTCTCTCCTACACCCAGGCTCGTGGGACCTCAGGTCGTAAATTCCTGGAGGAGAATCCTGCCTCATGGCCAGACAGTATGAATGTCACTCTGAACTATCCATTCTAACCACGACAGAGAGAGAGAGAGAGAGAGAGAGGGTGGAGAAACTCTCCAACAGAAACAAACTTTTCAACAGAGATCCCGACGACACACTGAGCGTAAATATATTGATTGATTGCAATTATTCCCAAATGAGTGAGCGTTCACRTGCAAAGAATTAACATTTCAATTGTTATAATGATCAACTTTGTAATGTCTCTTATCTTTCGCGCCCTTATCAGTCCCTCTGTCTAACAAGCCGCCATGCCGGTTTAGCCCACTAGGGCACATTCCCCTATMATTTCTTTGTAACCATATCTACTGTTTGTTATTCATGTCTGTGACTACTTAGTTAGTAAATAAATGATTTTAAGACAATTGATGTATGGATGACTCATAGTGAAGACTGGGTTCGTGCAGATAACCAACAATTTACGACGTTTGGAAGGAGACTAACGTGAGGTAAAATAATAATACATTMATCAGAAGACTAAGTGATCAGATATAAAAATATCTGAAGGTTATATTACGAAAATTATAACTTTGTAATCTGTATTATTTTCCTTGGTGCCCCGACTTCCTAGTTAATTACAGTAACATGATTAATCAGTTTAATCGCGTATTAATAATTACAGAGAATTTTTGATGAAGATTAATCTTCAGTTTAATGATGACAAAGCGACGACAGTACCCTCCAAGCTCATCATCAAGCTGGAGGCCCTGGGTCTCAACCCCGCCCTGTGCAACTGGGTCCTGGACTTCCTGACGGGCCACCCCCAGGTGGTGAGGGTAGGTAACAACATCTCCACCCAGCTGATCCTCAACACTGGGGCCCCACAAGGGTGTGTGCTCAGCCCCCTCCTGTACTCCCTGTTCACCCATGACTGCGTGGCCATGCACGCCTCCAACTCAATCATCAAGTTTGCAGACGACACAACAGTAGTGGGCTTGATTACCAACAATGACGAGACAGCCTACAGGGAGGAGGTGAGGGCCCTCGGAGTGTGTCTCACTCAACGTCAACAAAACAAAGGAGATGATCGTGGACTTCAGGAAACAGCAGAGGGAGCACCCCTATCCACATCGACGGAACAGTGGTGGAGAAGGTGGAATGTTTTAAGTTCCTCGGCGTACACATCACAGACAAAATAAATGGTCCACCCACACAGACAGCGTGGTGAAGAAGGTGCAACAACACATCTTCAACCTCAGGAAGCTGAAGAAATGTGGCTTGCCACCTAGAACCTTGACAAAATTATACATATCCACAATTGAGAGCATCCTGTCGGGCTGTTTCACAGCCTGGTACGACAACTGCCCCGCCCTCAACCGCAAGGCTCTCCAGAGGGTAGTGAGGTCTGCACAACACATCCCCGGGGGCAAACTACCTGCCCTCCAGGACACCTACAGCACCCGATCATCAAGGACAACAACCACCCGAGCCACTGCTTGTTGACACCGCATCCAGAAGGCGAGGTCAGTACAGGTGCATCAAAGCTGGGACCGAGAGACTGAAAAACAGCTTCTATCTCAAGGCCATCAGACTGCTAAACAGCCACCACTAACTCAAGAGAGGCTGCTGCCAACATTGAGACCCAATCACTGGGCACTTTAATAAATGGATCACTAGTCACTTTAAACAATGGCACTTTAAATAATGCCACTTTAAATAATGTTTACATATCTTACATTACTCATATCACATGTATATACTGCATTTTATACCATCTACTGCATCTTGCCTATGCCGCTCGGCCATCCCTCATCCATAGATATATATGTACATTTTCTCATTCACCCTTTCAGATTTGTGTGTATTAGGTAGTTGTTGGGGAGTTGTTAGATTACTTGTTAGATATTACTGCATTGTCGGAACTCGAAGAACAAGCCTTTCACTACACTCGCATTAACATCTGCTAACCATATGTATGTGATAAATAAAATGTGATTTGATTTAATAACCTGTCTTTCTTTCTCTCCTCCTCTCTCTTTCTCTCTCTCTCCCCTCTTTCTCTCTCTCTCCCCTCTTTCTTTCTCTCTCCCCCCTCTTTCTTTCGCTCTCTTCACTCTTTCTTTCTCTCTCCCTCTCTTTCTCTCTCTCCCCCCTCTTTCTTTCTCTCTCTCCCTCCTTTTTCTTTCTCTCTCTCCCCACTCTCTCTCTCTCTCTCCTCCCCTCTTTATTTCTCTCCCCCCTCTATTTATTTCTCTCTCCTGTAAAAACTGTTGATTAAAGGGTAGGTTATGAGTGGTTTCCCTTCCTTCTTAGTTAATGTACAGTAAATACAGATTAAAGGGTAGGTTATGAGTGGTTTCCCTTCCTATTAATAGTCTAGTGAGTGTGTATATAGTGTGTGTTATAGTGTATATATAGTTATGAGTGTGTGTATAGTGTATATATAGTCTAGTGAGTGTTATATAGTGTATATATAGTCTAGTGAGTGTGTATATAGTGTGTAATATTAGTCTAGGTGAGTTGTGTATATTAGTGTGTTTATATATAGTCTAGTGAGTGTATATTAGTGTGTATATATTGTGCAATATATAGTCTAGTGAGTGTATATATTGTGGCATAATATAGTCTAGTGAGTGTGTATATAGTGTGTATATATTGTTGTATATATAGTCTTAGTGAGTATATATATAGTGTGTATATATAGTCTAGTGAGTGTGTATATAGTGTGTGTATATAGTGTATATATAGTCCTAGTGAGTGTGTGTATAGTGTATATATAGTCTGTGAGTGTGTATTATAGTGTATATATTAGTCTAGTGAGTGTGTATATAGTGTTGTATATTGTCTAGGAGTGTGGTATATAGTGTGTTTTATATATAGTCTAGTGAGTGTATATATAGTGTGTTATATATTGTGCATATATAGTCTAGTGAGTGTATATATTGTGCATATATAGTCTAGTGAGTGTGTATATGTGTGTATATATTGTCCTAGTGAGTGTGTATATAGTGTGTGTATATAGTGTGTGTATATTAGTCTGAGTTGAGTGTATATATTAGTGTTGTATAAGTGTATATATAGTCTAGTGAGTGTGTATATAGTGTGTATAAGTGTAATAATAGTCTAGTGAGTGTATATTATAGTGTGTATATAGTGTGTATATATAGTCTAGTGAGTGTATATATAGTGGTGTATATAGTCTAGTGAGTGTGTATATAGTGTTATATAATAGTCTAGTGAGTGTGTATATAGGTAGGGTGTTATGTGTGTTATATAGTGTGTATATATAGTCAGTGTGAGTGTGTTTTATAGTGTGTATATAGTGTGTATATATAGTCTAGTGAGTGTATATATAGTGTGTATACAGTGTATATATAGTCTAGTGAGTGTGTATATAGTGTGTATAAGTGTATATATAGTCTAGTGAGTGTATATATAGTGTGTATATAGTGTGTATATATGTCTAGTGAGTGTGTATATAGTGTGTAATTATTGTGTATATATTAGTCTAGTGAGTATATAATAGTGTGTTATATAGTCTGTGAGTGTGTATATAGTGTGTGTATATAGTGTATATATAGTCTAGTGAGTGTGTGTAATAGTGTATATATAGTCTAGTGAGTGTGTATATAGTGTATATATAGTCTAGTGAGTGTGTATAATGTGTGTATATTGTCTAGGGAGTGTGTATATGTGTGTTTATATATAGTCTAGTGAGTGTTATATATAGTGTGTATATATTGTGCATATATAGTCTAGTGAGTGTATATATTGTGCATATATAGTCTAGTGAGTGTGTATATAGTGTGTATATATTGTGTATATAGTCTAGTGAGTATATATATAGTGTGTAATAGTAGTGAGTGTGTATATAGTGTGTTATATAGTGTATATATAGTCTAGTGAGTGTGTGTTATAGTGTATATATAGTCTAGTGAGTGTGTATATAGTGTATATATAGTCTAGTAAGTGTGTATATAGTGTGTATATTGTCTAGGGAGGTGTGTATATAGTGTGTTTATATATAGTCTAGTGAGTGTATATATAGTGTGTATATATTGTGCATATATAGTCTAGTGAGTGTATATATTGTGCATATATAGTCTAGTGAGTGTGTATATAGTGTGTATATTGTCTAGTGAGTGTGTATATAGTGTGTGTATATAGTGTGTATATATAGTCTAGTGAGTGTATATATAGTGTGTATACAGTGTATATATAGTCTAGTGAGTGTGTATATAGTGTGTATACAGTGTATATTATGTCTAGTGAGTGTATATAGTTGTGTGAATATAGTGTGTATATATAGTCTAGTGAGTGTATATATAGTGTGTATATAGTCTAGTGAGTGTGTATATAGTGTATATATAGTCTAGTGAGTGTGTAATAGGGTGTATATAGTGTGTATATAGTGTGTATATATGTCCTAGTGAGTGTGTTTATAGTTGTGGTATATTAGTGTGTATATATAGTCTAGTGAGTGTTATATATAGTGTGTATACAGTGTATATATTAGTCTAGTGAGTGTGTATATTAGTGTGTATACAGTGTATTATAGTCTAGTGAGTGTATATATAGTGTGTATATAGTGGTGGTATATATAGTCTAGGTGAGGTGTATATATAGTGTGTATATAGTCTAGTGAGTGT
>NW_019947475.1:0-4223 GCF_002910315.2 Salvelinus sp. IW2-2015 | reverse complement strand
TTCTTAAGTTAATGTACAGTAAATACAGATTAAAGGGTAGGTTATGAGTGTTTTCCCTTCCTTCTTAGTTAATGTACAGTAAATACAGATTAAAGGGTAGGTTATGAGTGGTTTCCCTTCCTTCTTAGTTAATGTACAGTAAATACTGATTAAAGGGTAGGTTATGAGTGGTTTCCCTTCCTTCTTAGTTAATGTACAGTAAATACAGATTAAAGGGTAGGTTATGAGTGGTTTCCTGTATATAGTGTGTATATATAGTCTAGTGAGTGTGTATATAGTGTGTATATAGTGTGTATATAGTCTAGTGAGTGTGTATATAGTGTGTATATAGTCTAGTGAGTATATATTCGGCCAATGAAATATAGCTAGCTTTTCATTTTTTAAGAAATATATTTGTTAAAAACTGTTAAACTATTTTCTTTCTCTCTCTTTTAGTCAACTACTCACCACGTGTTATGCACTGTAGGGCTAGCTACACTATATATACAAAAGTATGTGGAGACCTCTATAAATTAGTGGATTCAGGCTATTTCAGCCACACTCGTTACTGACAGGTGTATAAAATGGAGCGCACAGCCACGCAATCTCCATAGACAAACATCGGCAGTAGAATGGCCTTACTGAAGAGCTCAGTGACTTTCAATATGCCACCGTTATAGGAAACAACCTTTCCAAAAAGTCAGTCTTTCAAATTTCTGCCCTGCTAGAGCTGCCCCGGACAATAAGTGCTGTTATTGTGAGGTGGAAACGTCTAGGAGCAACAACGGCTCAGCCGCAAAGTGGTAGGCCACACAAGCTCACTGAATGGTACCACCGAGTTCTGAAGTGGATAGTAACACTCGAGTTCCAAACTGTCTGTGCCTCGGGAGCTTCATGAAATGGGTTTCCATGCCCGATCAGGTCAGATCACCATGCGTAATGCCATTGGTCAGCTGGAGGTCTCTAAAGCTCGCCACCATTGGACTCTGTAGAAACACGTTCTCTGCAGTGAAGAATCACGTTTCACCATCTGGCAGTCCGGTGGACGAATCTGGGTTTGGCGGATGCCAGGAGATTGCTACCTGCCTCAATGCATAGCGCCAATTGTAAAGTTTGGTGGAGGAGGAATAATGGTCTGGGACTGTTTTTCATGGTTTTGGGCAGGCTCTTTAGTTCCAGTGAAGGGAAATCAACATACAATGACATTCTAGACGATTCTGTGCTTCCAACTTTCTGGACACAGTTTGGAGAAGGCCCTTTCCTGTTTCAGCACGACAATGCCCCCCGAACACAAGGCGAGGTCCATACAGAAATGGTTTGTCGAGATTGGTGTGGAAGAACTTGACTGGTCTGCCCAGAGCCCTGACCTCAACCCCACAAACAGTTTTGGGATGAATTGGAACACCTACTGCAAGCCAGGACTATTCGCCCAACATCAATGCCCAACCTTACTAATGCCTGTGTGGCTGAATGTAGGCAAGATCCCGCAGCAATGTTCCAACATCTAGTGGAAAGCCTTCCCAGAAGAGTGGAGGCTGTTATAGCAGCAATGTTCCAACATCTAGTGGAAAGCCTTCCCAGAAGAGTGGAGGCTGTTATAGCAGCAATGTTCCACAGTCGTGGAAGCCTTCCCAGAGAGGGAGCTGTTATAGCAGCACATGTTCCAACATCTAGTGGAAACCTTCCCGAGAAGTGGAGTTCTGTTATGCAGCAATGTTCCAACATCTAGTGGAAGCCTTCCCAGAGAGTGGAGGCGTTTAGCCAGCAAAATGGGACCACTCCACATTAACGCCCATGATTTTTTTTCGAATGAATTTCCACGAGCAGGTGTCCACTAACTTTTGGTTCATGTAGTGTCGAAGGAGCATTCTCTTCGTTATGATATTCTCTGATCTAATTGATTGGGTGGCAACATTGTCAGTTCATGTTGAAGGCTTCTGATAGGTTGGAGGACGTCTCCGGAATTGTCCATAAATTACTGCGTTAAGTCTGATAGAGGTGCGGGAGCACTAGCCTCTAGGTTTGAATGGAAGTCAATGTACCCAGAGGAGACGAGAAGCGGTTCCTCGGCTACCATGTGCACCTTACAGGTGCCTCATGATGCGACTGTAGACCTGCTTGCAAAACAAGTGTTAAATCAATTATTTGGTGCGTTGATATATTTGTAGAGTTTTATCTAGAAAGGATAACTTTTTTAATATTTCACTATTTTTATTGAATCACTGATGGACGACGGTCCTCCTTCTCCTTATGAGAGTTCTCCATGGCGAGCAAAGAAGGAACTCTAGCAGGAGTGCCCTGAGGCCAGGGCAAATAAAACATTTCCACGATTTAGATACTTCCCAACCTTTGGCAATGAGTGTACAAACTTCCCCGCATGGCCTTGTTGAGAAGGTAAGGAGCATTCTGTCCCTAAACAAGCACAGTGACACTGGGGTGTCTATGAACCCCCCCCCCCCACCCACGCCCACCCAGCGGTGCACAAATTCCGTGCCACAACAGGAAATGTTGCTGTGTGTCATATTCTCTCCTAGCCGGAAATGGTCAGAGGCACACCGCTCCTCTCAAAGGCTCCGGAGAGAGCTTGGTCTAATCCCAATTACAGTGCAGTCAATGTTCAGGGATGAAACACCTGGGTCACAACTTCTACATCCATCACAGGAGCGCCCCCCCTTAGGAACAGCAGAAGGCAGGAGGAGACGAGTTGGCCTTCCCGACTGGTAAACTTGACCAGGCTTTCTAGAATCAAACTTGAACAGGCTTTTATAAATCAACTTGAAGGCCTTTATAATTCAAACTTTGACCAGGCTTTTACTAAATCAACTTGAACGGCCTGTGTTATAATCAACTTGACCAGGCCTTTTAAATCAAATTGACCAGGCCTTTATAATCAACTTGACCAGGCTTAGTATAAATCAAACTTGACAGGCCTTGATAAATCAAACTGCCCAGGCATGTTATAAATCAACTTTGACCAGCCGTTTTATAAATCAAACTTGACGCAGGCGTTATATCAACTTGCCAGGCTTTCGAAATCAACTGTTACCAGCCGTTGCTAAATCAAACTTGACCAGGGCCTTTATAAAGTCAAACGTGACCAGGCCTTTTAAATCAACTTGACAGGCATTTATAAATCACTTGACAGGCTTTATAATCAAACTTGACAGGCCTTATAAATTAAACTTGACAGGCCTTTTATAAATCCAAACATTGGACCAGGCCTTTTATAAATCAAACTGACCAGGCCTTTAAAATCAAACTTGCCAGGCCTTATAAATCAAAAATTCCTTATTTACAGGAGGGCTCTATCTTTAATTCACTTAGCCTACCCCCGCAGAGATGAGAAGCGTTTTTCTGGGCTTTTGTATAGAAACCCAGGAGAGTCCTTCCGTAATATCTAGAGCTTTCCATAGCCCTCTAACTGATTAATCGTTCCCATGGCCCCTAACGCCTAGGGGCTTTCCATAGCCCCCACTGTCTAGTGGCTTTCCATTAGCCCCCCTAAATGTCTTAGGGGCTTTTCCTAGCCCCTAACTGTCTAGAGGCTTTCCATTAGCCCGAACGTCCAGGGACTTTCCATAGCCCCTAATTTCCTAGTGGTTTCATAGCCCCCCTAACTGTCTAGAGGCTTGCCATAGCCCCTAACTGTCTAGAGGGCTTTCCATGGCCTAACTGCCTAGGGGGGTTCCAAGCCCCCCTCACGTCCTAGTGGCTTTCCATAGCCCCCCTAACTGTCTAGAGGCTTTCCATAGCCCCCTAACTGCCTAGTGGCTTTCCATAGCCCCCTAACTGTCATTAGTGGCTTTCCATAGCCCCCTAACTGTCTAGGGCTTTCCATAGCCCCCTAACTGCTAGTGGCTTTCCTGCCCCCTAACTGTCTAGAGGCTTTCCATAGCCCCTACTGTCTAGAGCTTTCCATGCCCCCCTAACTTGCCTAGTGCTTTCCACTGCCCCCCTAACTGCCTAGGGCTGTCCATAGCCCCCCTAACGCCTAGTGGCTTCCCATAGCCCCCTAACTCGCCTAGGGGCTTCCATAGCCCCCAACTGTCTAGAGGCTTCCATAGCCCCCTAATGCCTAGTGGCTTTCCATAGCCCCCTAAAGCTGCCTTAGGGGTCTTCCATAAGCCCCCTACTTCCTAGTGGCTTTCCATAGCCCCCCTAACTGTTCTAGAGGCCTTTTCCCATAGCCCCCTAACTGTTCTAGAGGCTTTCCAGTAGCCCCCTACTGTCTAGAGGCTTTCCAT
>NW_019947474.1:16897-21853 GCF_002910315.2 Salvelinus sp. IW2-2015 | reverse complement strand
AAACCACACACCCCAAACCCGCTAAACCCTAGCTATCCCTACATCCCAACCCGTACACCACACACCAACCCTAAACCCCTAACCACCACCCCAACCGCACCTAAACGGCTCCTCCGCTACATCCAACCTACAGCCCACACAACCCCTAAAACCCTACCCACACGACCGCTCAACCCCTAAACCCTATCCCTACGACCAACCCTACACCTGCACACACCAAGCCCCTAGAACCCCCTACACACACCCCACCCCTAACCTATCCCTACAAGACCCAACCCTACATCCCAACACCGCAACCTAAACCCCTACCACACACCCAACCGCCAACCCTAGTCCCTACAACCAACCTACACCAACACCCAACGCATACACCCAGCCCTCAACCCTAAAACCCACCTACTTAACTACATCCGCAACCCCAACCCCTAAACCCCAACCAGTAAACCCTAACCCTACAAACCCCAAACCCTAGGACCCGCAACCCTCCACCGCAGTGAGCCTTAACCACCTAGCCACGCCATACCCCAATGCGCCCGTCCTCCTCGCTCCTCCTTCTCTCTTATCTCCATCCTCGCCTCTGCGTCCTCCATCCTCCCTTTCCCATCCTCCTGTCTTTGGGGGGTTCTCTCACTTCTCGCTGTCCACGCCTCCCCCTCCGTCGTCCTCCTTACCGTTCTCCTCTCATCCCTTCCTTTCCGCTCCTCCCTCTCCCCTCCTCTCCTTCCCCGTCCTCACTCGCTCCTCCCCTCCTCTCCTTCTCCCATCCTCCTTGTTCCATTTCTCTCCTCTCCCGTCCTCCCTCTCCCTTTCTCTCCTTCTCGCCTCGCTCTCCTCTCTTCTCGCCCCCTCTCCTCCTCGTCCTCTCCTTTCTTCCTGTCATCTACCTCTCCTCTCCGCGTCCTTCTGCCCGGTCCCCCTCTACCCTCCTCATCTCCTTCTCCCCGTCCTCCCTCTGCCCCTGCTCTCCCTTCTCATGCCTCTCCTTTCCCATTCTCGCCTTCTCCACCGTCCTCACACATACCTTCCATATACTCTCCCATCCTCCCTTAATACCATAATATATTCTGCCCGTCCTCTCCTCATATATCTCTCATCTATATCCTTCCTCAGATAACCTCTACTCCTCCTCATATCCTTATCTCACAGTCTCCATATCCCCATAATATATACTATCCTCTCCTCTCCCCTCCTCTTCCTTCTCGCATCCTCCCTCTCCCGTCTTCCTCCTTCCCGTCCTCCCTCTCCCCTCCTGCTCCTTCTCCATCCTCCCCTCTCCCCTCCTCTCCTTCTCTCCGTCCTTCCCTCGTCCCCTCCCCTCCTATCTCACAGTGCCTCTCCTATCATCTTCCTTCTCCCGTCCTCCCTCTCCCCTTCTTCCTTCTCCCTCCTCTCCTCTCCTCTCCCCTCCGTCTCCTCCTCTCCTCTCCTTCTCCCGTCACTCCCTCTCCCCTCGCTCTCAACTCTCCTTCTCCCGGTCCTCCTCTCCCCTTCCTCTCCTCTTCCTCTCTCCGTCCCCTTCTCCCAGCCCGCCTCTCCCCTCCTTTCCTCCCATCCTCTCCTTCTCGCCATCCTCGCCTCTCCCCCCTCTCCCCTTCATCTCCTCTCTCGCTCCCTTCTCGCCGTCCCTCCCCGTCCCCTCATCCGTCCCTCTCCTCCTCTCCTTCCCCGTCCGTCCTCCCTCGTTCCTTCTCTCCTTCTGCGGTGAGTCAAGTGACAAGTGCTTTTATTAATAATCATAATTAATAATAATGCCTGAAAGTGGGCCCAAAGGGACACGTGGAAGAAAAGTTACAGCAGATAATTAGCTGGTTAGTTGAAGTCAGTCATTGGGGTTTAAGGTTGGGGTGTAGGGTTGGAGTGTAAAATATGAAATAAAATTGTTAGAATTATGGAGCCATGGAAAAATAAAAGGAAATATTCCCGCCAACCGGCATGTTTGACATGAGATATGGATGGGCTGGACATGCCCCAAGAGATCGTTCGGATTGGTCTGCCATGTAGCACACTTCTGTATTTAACATGAAGGATGCACAGTATGGTGGAGAGAGGGAGCGGGCGCGGCTTGGTCGTGCCATTGTAAGCACATTCTGTATTAACATGAAGAGCACAGTATGTGTGGATAAATCCCTTCTACTTGCGGCTTGTGCCTGCCATGTAAGCAATACTTCTGGTATTAACCATGAGATGCAACGAGTAGTGTGGAATCAGATCCTTCGTACTGGCGGCTTTGGTCTTGCCATGTTAGCACACTTCTGTATTTTAACAATGAGAAATGCCCAGTATGTGTGGAATAATCCTTCTACTGCGGTCTGTGGTCTGCCATGTAGCAGGCACTTCTGTATTTATCATGAGAATGCCCAGTAGTGTGTGGAATAATCCTTCCTACCTTGCGGCTTGGGTCTGCGCATGTAGCACACTTCTGTGATTATAACATGAGATGCACGTAATGGTGTGGAAGTAATCCTTCTACTGGGCGGCTGTTGTCTGCCATGTAGCACACTTCTGTATTTTAACATGAAGATGCCACGTATGTGTGGAAATAATCCTATCTACTGGGCGGCTTGGTCTGCATGTAGCAGCACTTCTGTTATTTAACATGAGATGCCCAAGTAGGTGTGGATAGTCTTCTACTGTTGCGGCTTGGGTGCTGCCAATGTAGCACCACTTCTTGTATTTAACAATTGAGATGCCCAGTAATGTGTGGATAATCCGTTCTAGCTGCGGCTTGTCTGGCCAATGGTTAGCACCACTTCTGTTATTCTAACATGAGATGCACAAAGTATTGTGTGGATTCCTTGCTACTGCGGCTTGGCTCCTGCCATGGTAACGACACTTCTGATTTAATCATGAGATTGCCCGTTGTGTGGATAGATCCTGTCTACTCGCGAGCTTTGGTCTGCCCGATGTAGCATACTTCCTGTAAATTTAAACATGAGATGCACAGTATGTGTCGCGATAACCTTTACTGCGGCTTGGTTGCCATGTAGCACACGTTCTGTATTTAAAAACATGAGATGCACAGTCACACTGTCGTGGATAATCTCTCCTCACCCTGGCGGCTTGTGGTCTGCCATCGTAGCACACTTCTGTATTTAACATGAGGATGGCAGCAGTATGTGTGGATAATCCTCTCCTCCTACCGGCGGGCTTTTGGGTCTGCCATGGTAGGCACACTCTGTATTTACACCTCGAGGATGCACAGTATGTGTGCGATATATCCGTTCACTCCGCGGCTTGGTCCTTGCCATGTTAAGCCCACTTCTGTATTTATCAATGAGCTGCCCAGTGATGTGTGGCATAATCCTTCCTACTCGCGGCTTCTTGGTCTGCCATGTAGTCATATTCTGTTCTAATTTTATATGAGATGCCTCAAAGCTTATGTGTGGATAGATCCTTCTACCTCGGGCCTCTGGTCTGCGCATGTGAGCATATCTTCTGTATTTATCATTGAGACCCTCGCCAGTATGTGTGGATAATCCCCTTCTAGCTGCCGCGCTTGGTCTGCCAATGATAGCACACTTTCTGTATTTTATCATGAGATGCCCAGTATGGTTGTGGACTCACACTCTCTCCTACCTCTGCGGTTGGTCCCTGCCCATGGTAGCATACTTCTGTATTTATCCATGAGCACTGACACGTTCATGCTGTGGATAATCCTTCTAACTGCGGCTTGGTCCTTGCCATGTAGCATACTTCCCTGTATTCCTCACACATGAGATGCACAGTCATGTGTGGGATAATCCTTCTACTCGCGGCTTCGGTCTGCCATGTAGCATACTTCTGTAATTTTAAACATGAGATGCACAGTAATGTGTGGATAAGCCTTCTTCCCTGCGTGCTTGGTCTGCCCATGTAGGCACACTTCTGTATTTAACACTGAGATGCACATGATCGTGTGGAATAATCCTGTCTGACTGCGGTTGGTCTTGCCATGTAGCATACTCTGTATTTACATGAGATGCACAGTAATGTTCGGAATAATCCTTCTAGTGAGCTGCGGCTTGGTTCTGCATCGTAGCACACTCTCTGTTTTAACATGAGATGCGACATATGTGCTCGGATACTCCTTCTACCTTTGCGGGCTGGTCTGCCAATGTAGCACACTGTCTGTATTTAAAACATGAGACTGCACAAGTATGTGTGGATTAACTCCTTCTAACTGCGGCTTGGTCTGCCCAGTGTAAGCATACTCTGTATTTATCATGAGCATGCCAAGTAATGTGTGTCATAATCCTTCTACGCTTGCGGCTTGGTCTGCCATGTGCACACTTCTGTATTCTTAAACACATGAGATGCGCCCAGTAGTGTGTGGATAATCGCTTCTACTGCGGCTTTGGGTCTGCCATGGGTAGGGGTTTAGGGGTTGGTGTGTGGGTGTAGGGTTGGGGTGTAGGGATAGGGTTTAGGGGTTTGGGTGTGTGGTAGGGGTTTAAGGGGTTGGGGTTGGTGTGTATGGTTGGTGTAGGGATAGGGTTTAGGGGTTTGGGTGTATTTATTTATATTTATTTCACCTTTATTTAACCAGGTAAGCTAGTTGAGAACAAGTTCTCATTTACAACTGCGACCTGGCCAACATAAAGCAAAGCAGTGTGACACAAAACAACAACACAGAGTTACACATAAACAAACATACAGTCAATAACACAGTAGAAACAGTCTATATGATGTAGTGGTAGAATTGGGTTTGTCTGATCGCCTGCTGCCGTGTAAAAAGWAGCACTGACAATAGTATCAACGCATTTCTCCACAAAAGGAGGGTAAACTGTTGTGGATGTTTTACCCTCCAATACGCTACTGGGCATCAACATCCTTAGATATTGGATGGTGAATACTATCCACACATTCTGTCCAGCAATACGATCCACCAATACTGTCAAAGGACAACAATAATAGTAAAACATACAGTTGGTTATATAGGATACGTTATATAGGGTACAGATGTTATGATACGTTATA
>NW_019947474.1:14095-15295 GCF_002910315.2 Salvelinus sp. IW2-2015 | reverse complement strand
GTTAGGATACGTTATATAGGAAACAGATGTTAAGTTAGGATACGTTATATAGGAAACAGCTGTTAAGTTAGGATACTGTTATATAGGGTACAGATGTTATATAGGATACTGTTAGGTGCCTCCTAACACGAGGTAGGTGCAGGAGTCAGGAGCAGGAGAGCAGGAAGTCCCAGTGGCACTTGATTTTACAACTTGATTTTAAATGGATTTAAATGGATTGAAGTGCGATTTTTGTTGTCACTGACCTACACACAATACCGTATAATGTCAAAGTGGAATTATGTTTTTCAGAATCTTTACAAATTAATAAAAAATGATCAGCTGAAATATATTGAGTCAATAAGTATTTTACCACTCTGTTAATTTAAGGCAAGCTAAGTAAGTGCAGGAGTAAACATTTGCTTAACAAACATAATAAGTTGTATGGACTCACTCATGATTTTTTGTGTGACTACCTCATCTCTGTACCCCACACATACCATTATCTGTAAGGGCCCTCAGTCGAGCAGCGAATTTCAAACACAGATTCAACCACAAAGACCAGGGAGGTTTTCCAAAGCCTCGCAAAGAAGGCCACCTATTGCTAGATGGGTAAAAAATAAACAAAGCAGAGATTAAATATCCCTTTGGGCATGGTGAAGTTATTAATTATTATCAATGTGTTTCTATTGGCTAATAGCAGTAAGGACTATCTGTTATTCAATGTGTTTCTATTGGCTAATAGCAGTAAGGACTATCTGTTATTCAATGTGTTTCTATGGCTAATATGCAGTAAGGACGTCTGTTATTCAATGTGTTTCTATTGCTAATAGCAGTAAGGATATCTGTTATTCAATGTGTTTCTATTGGCTAATAGCAGTAGGACATCTGTTATTCAATGTGTTTCTATTGGCTAATAGCAGTAAGTACTGTTTATTCAATGTGTTTCTATTGGCTAATAGCAGTAAGGACTATCTGTATTCAATGTGTTTCTATTGGCTAATAGCAGTAAGGACTCTGTTATTCAATGTGTTTCTATTGGCTAATAGCAGTAAGGACTATCTGTTATTCAATGTGTTTCTATTGGCTAATAGCAGTAAGGGACTTCTGTTATTCAATGTGTTTCTATTGGCTAATAGCAGTAAGGACTATCTGTTATTCATGTGTTTCTATTGGCTAATAGCAGTAAGGACTGGTTTATTCAATGTGTTTCTATTGGCG
>NW_019947474.1:0-6578 GCF_002910315.2 Salvelinus sp. IW2-2015 | reverse complement strand
AAGGACTTATCTGTTTTCCATGTGTTTCTATTGGCTAATAGCAGTAAGGACTATCTGTTATTCAATGTGTTTCTATTGGCTAATAGCAGTAAGGACTGTTTATGTGTTTTATTGGCTAATAGCAGTAAGGACTATTGTTATTCATGTGTTTCTATTGGCTAATAGCAGTAAGGACTGTCTGTTATTCAATGTGTTTCTATTGGCTAATAGCAGTAAGGACTATCTGTTATTCATGTGTTTTCTATTGGCTAATAGCAGTAAGGACTGTTATTCAATGTGTTTCTATTGGCTAATAGCAGTAAGGACTATCTGTTATTCCATGTGTTTCTATTGGCTAATAGCAGTAAGGACTGTTATTCAATGTGTTTTCTATTGGCTAATAGCAGTAAGGACTATCTGTTATTCCATGTGTTTCTATTGGCTAATAGCAGTAAGGCCAAATAAACTGTTATCAAATAACGGGTTTCATATTGTTTTGGTGTTTTGGTGTTTTGGTGTTTTGGTGTTTTGGTGTTTTGGTGTTTGGTGTTTTGGTGTTTTGGTGTTTTGGTGTTTTGGTGTTTTTGGTGTTTTGGTGTTTTGGTGTTTTGGTGTTTTGGTGTTTTGGTGTTTTGGTGTTTTGGTGTTTTGGTGTTTTGGTGTTTTGGTGTTTTGGTGTTTTGGTGTTTTGGTGTTTGGTGTTTTGGTGTTTTGGTGTTTTGTGTTTTGGTGATACTCCAAGACGTCTTAAAATTGAAAATCAATTAGCAAAATTATCTTTGGTATGACACTCTTAAAACAATGACATTATCCTTGGTGTGACCTTCTTAAAACAATTACGTATAGCTTAATAGAACTTCATTTTTTGCAGTATTACTTTAGTGCCTTTTTGCAAACAGGATGTTTTGTAATATTTGTATTCTGAACAGACTTCCTTCTTTTCACTCTGTCCATTTAGGTTAGTATTGTGGAGTCACTACAATGTTGTTGATCCATCCTCAGTTTTCTCCTATCACAGCCATTAAACTTGTAACTGTTTTAAAGTCACCACTGGCCTCATGGTGAAATCCTTTGTAGTGACTGGGTTTATTGACACAACATTCAAAGTGTAATTAATAACAGCACAACGCCCAACGGGAAATCCAATGTCTGCTTGTTTTGTGTCTTTACCCATCTAACAATAGGTGCCCTTCTTTGTGAGGCATTGGAAAACCTTCCTGGTCTGTGGTTGAATCTGTGGTTGAAATGCACTGCTCGACTGAGGGACCTTACAGATAATTGTATGTGTGGGGTACAGAGATGAGGTAGTTAGTCAAAAATCACGTTAAACACTATCATTGCACACAGAGTGAGTCCATGCAACTTATTTTGTGACTTGTTAATCAAATGTTCACTCCTGAACTTATTTCGGATMGTCAWAACAGAGGGGTTGAATACTCAATGACTCCATGCATTTCAGCTGTTCATTTTTAATTKATTTGTAAAAATTCCGAATAACATAATTCCACTTAGACATTATGGGGTATTGTGTGTAGGCCAGTGACCCCCAAAACATCTCAATTTAATCAATTWAAAATTCAGGCTGTAAACACAACAACATTTMTTTGAAAAAGCAACAGGGTGTGAATACTTTCTGAAGAAACTGTATATTATTACAATGTTTTTTTTAAATGAGGGTTATATATGCAAAGTACTCCCATGGATTTTGGAGTCACTAAAGAGGCATTTCATCAGGTCGTCCCTGTTCAATTCTAACCCCATTTAAAACGATCTGACTGAGAAACCATTGTACTGTTCACTGGATGAACAAACGAGATTCACTCTGCTACATTAGATATATTTAATGAAATCCATAGATCACCCTAAAGTGATGCCTCTGCTTGGGATTGCTGAAGAAAATCAATTGTTTGGAGAATTAATTATTCTTAAGGAGGGTAAATCTTTACATCATTAAAGGCCATTTTCTCTCTTTTTTTGTTTTTTTTACCCGACCCCCGTTGAGCGAGTAGCTGATTGCGGTGGCTCGGAGATGCTGTGTTCTGGTGACATGTTTTAACGCCACAAGAATTCAGCAGCTTTGTCATGACACACAGCAGACGGAGGTTCAGCGGTGACATGTTGACACCTGCCACACATTTCTCTGTGTGCGCTCTGTTAGTTTTGTTTGTTAGTTTGTGCGTGCGTGTGTCTCTTCCGTTGACTCATGTCTTGTCTGAGAGTTATAATTACGAGACACTTAAATCATTCTACTTCCCATTCAGAGGTTAAAGATGATTGATTATGAACAAGCCTCAGGCATTTTACTGTTCCCCTTAGTTTACCTCTACACGTCGTTGACTGAGGACTTCTAGAAGACAGCGCCATCATCTGAAGRATAAACGCTGCAGTAGTGGTGCATCGTGGGTCTGCTGCCTGTAGCCAAATTAGAAAGTTCGACAAAGTAGGTTCAACGAATTGGAGAGATCCGATTGGCTAACTGATTTACTTCACTGGGCCAAGAAAGTGTCTGGTAAACTAAAGAGTTGATGATCTTGCAGTACCATTCTAGGAATTCTACTTCCACAACATCAAACTATTTACTGTTGAAAACACAGTGTACACAGTGTGCGTATCCCATCTGAGTGTTATTGCAGTGGATTCTGGGGGTTCATATCTAGCTCTGCTAGCTAGCCACATGTCAACGATTTGTTTTGCATAGCAATGTCAAATGAATGGAATCATTAGAATTAACGACTGGGTCAAAACTTGAGAAAAATTAAGCGGCCATTTTGTTTTAACTTCCCGAAACATGTCCACGTATAGTATACCGTGTTCCAAACGAAGTCCTTCCGCTGTGTACCTTACTGTTGTAGGAGTCTGTATCGATTCTGGTTGATGTTAACCCAGTCTGTCAGACAGAAACACAGGAACTGATCCTCTCTATTCTCATCAGTAGAATAGAGGTGACTGGAAGAAACATCTTTGCCAGCGTTGCCAGGAGGGGCCTCCGAGGTGGCTGATTGGGAGGTTAATTGGCACAGGGAAATAATGCTCATTATGCTCATTATGCTGAAGGGAAGAATCAGGAATTGGAAACCAATCTTTCTGTTTGTTTGGAAGGAGGCCTTCATTCATTTTAAAGGGCCTGTAGTTTATATCTGATGCTGCACAGGGAGGAACATCATAGAAATAGCATTACGGAAACGGGTATATGCCCTCAGAACAGGGTATAGCCAATCAMAACAGGGTATATGCCCTCAGAACAGGGTATAGCCAATCAGAACAGGGTATAGCCAATCAGAACAGGGTATAGCCAATCAGAACAGGGTATATGCCCTCAGAACAGGGTATAGCCAATCACATCAAAAGGGTTATATTCTCTCAGAACAGGGTATACACCCTCAGAACAGGGTATATACCCTCAGAACAGGGTAATAGCCAATCAGAACAGTTATAGTCTCTCAGAACAGGGTATATACCCTCAGAACAGGGTATAGCAATCAGAACAGGGTATAATTTCTCAGAACAGGTATAGCCTCTCAGAACAGGGTATAGCCTCTCAGAACAGGGTATAGCCCTCCGAAAGGGTATAGTCTCTCAGAACGGTATAGCCCCTCAGAACAGGTATAGTCTCTCAGAACAGGGTATAGTCTCTCAGAACCGGTGCCATTGTGCCCTGATGGTGTAGTGCACTACATAGGGAATCATGTGGTATTTGGGACGTAGTCATCGTATCTCTCTGTGCCATGCTCCAGGGTGTGATGTGACTGCTGCCATAGTGTTGATGTGTGTTTTCGATTCACACAGAGAGGATCAAACTACATCAGCATAGCAGATTGATTGTCTCTCTGATTACATTAAAATTATCTTTCCAATGATTCCCATCTCAAAGCCATTGAAGCGTGTTTAATGATGAAGGTGTCTTTCAAAGATCTTTCTGTCTTGTTCCTGAGGTTGTCGAATGGACGTCAGCCGATTTTACAACGTTCAAAAACTACATTGCTGACATGATGACAACCCGTAGTAATACATACCTCATGAAATGTAACATATCAAACTAAAGGGAGAGAGACAGATGTATATTTTACAATGTTACGTCTATCCCTGAGATCAAGTTGAGCTATCGTACTAGGTAGAGTGGAACACATATTTTATTTGGTCGGCATGTCATTTCAAAACCTTACGTCTCTCTGTGGAGGTTCAACAGTCAGAGCCTTACACTTCTCTGTGGGAGGTTCAACAGTCAGAGCCTTACACCTCTCTGTGGGAGGTTCAACGTCAGAGCCTTAACACTCTCTGTGGGGGTTCAACAGTCAGAGCCTTACACTTCCTCTGTGGCAGTTTAACAGTCAGAGCCTTAACCTCTCTGTGGCAAGTTTAACAGTCGAGACTTACATCTCTCTGTGGGAGGTTCACAGTCAGAGCCAGCCCTTACGCCCCTCTGTGGGAGGTTCAACAGTCAGAGCCTTAACTCTCTGTGGAGGTTCAACAGTCAGAGCAGCCTTACACCTCTCTGTGGGAGGTTCAACAGTCAGAGCTTACACTCTCTGTGGAGTTCACAGTCGAGCCTTACACCTCCTGTGGGAGGTTCAACTCGTAGAGCCTTACACCTCCTCTGTGGAGTTCAACAGTCAGAGCCTTACACTTCTCTGTGGGGAGGTTCAACAGTCAGAGCCTACACCTCTCTGTGGAGTTTCAACAGTCAGAGCCTTACACCTCTGTGGGAGTTCAACAGTCAGAGCTTACACCTCTCTGTGGGAGGTTCAACAGTAGAGCCTTACACCTCCTGTGGAGGTTCAACAGTCAGAGCCTAACCCCTCTGTGGGAGGTTCAACAGCAGAGCTACGCCCCTCTGTGGGATTCAACAGTCAGAGCCCAGTTACCACTCTCTGTGGGAGGTTCAACAGTCAGAGCCGTACACCTCTCTGTGGAGGTTCAACAGTCAGAGCCTTACACCCTCTGTGGGAGGTTCAACAGTCAGAACTTACACCTCTCTGTGGGAGGTTCAACAGTCAGAGCCTTACACTCTCTGTGGGAGGTCAAACAGTCAGTGCCCAGCCTTACACCTCTCTGTGGGAGGTTCAACAGTCAGAGCCAGCCTTACACCTCTCTGTGGGAGGTTCAACAGTCAGAGCCTTACACCTCTCTGTGGGAGGTTCAACAGTCAGAGCCCAGCCTTAACTCTCTGTGGGAGGTTCAACAGTCAGAGCCCAGCCTTACACCTCTCTGTGGGAGGTTCAACCGTCAGAGCCTTACCTCTTCTGTGGGAGGTTCAACAGTCAGAGCCCGCCTTACACCTCTCTGTGGGAGGTTCAACAGTCAGGCCTTACCTCTCTGTGGAGGTTCAACAGTCGAGCCTTACACCTCTATGTGGGAGGTTCAACAGTAGAGCCCTTACACTCTCTGTGGGAGGTTAACAGTCAGACGCCTTACCTCTCTGTGGGAGGTTCAACAGTCAGAGCCCTTACACCTCTGCTGTGGGAGGTTCAACAGTCAGAGCCTTACACCTCCTCTGTGGGAGGTTCAACAGTCAGAGCCAGCTTACACCTCTCTGTGGGAGGTTCAACAGTCAAAGCCTTAACCTCTCATGTGGGAGGCAACAGTCAGAGCCTTACACCTCTCTGTGGGAGGTTCAACAGTCAGAGCCTTACACTCTCTGTGGAGGTTCACAGTCAGAGCCTTACACCTCTCTATGGGAGGTTCAACAGTCAGAGCCTTACACCTCTCTGTGGGAGGTTCAACAGTCAGAGCCTTACACCCTCTGTGGGAGGTATCAACAGTCAGAGCCTTACACCTCTCTGTGGGAGGTTCAACAGTCAGAGCCTTACACTCTCTGTGGGAGGTTCAAACAGTCAGAGCCTTACCCTCTCTGTGGAGGTTCAACAGTCAGAGCCTTACACCTCTCTGTGGGAGGTTCAACAGTCAGAGCCAGCTTACACCTTTCTGTGGGAGGTACACAGTCAGAGCCTTCACCTCTCCTGTGGGAGGTTCAACAGTCAGAGCCTAGCCTTACGCCTCTCTGTGGAGTTCAACAGTCAGAGCCTAGCCTTCTCTCTCTGGGAGTTCAACAGTCAGTGCCTTACCATCTCTGTGGAGGTTCAACAGTCAGAGCCCAGCCTTACACCTCTCTGTGGGAGGTTCAACAGTCAAGCCTTACACCCCTCTGTGGAGGTTCAACGTCAGAGCCTTACACCTCTCTGTGGGAGGTTCAACAGTCAGAGCCCTTACACTCTCTGTGGGAGGATTCAACAGTCAGAGCCGTACAGCTCTCTGTGGGAGGTTCAACAGTCAGAGCCCAGCCTTACCTCTCTGTGGGAGGTTCAACAGTCAGAGCCACCTTAACACCTCTCTGTGGAGGTTCAACAGTCAGAGCCTTACGCTCCTCTGTGGGAGGTTCAACAGTCAGAGCCCAGCCTTACGCCTTCTGTGGGAGGTTCAACACGTCAGAGCCCCTTACACTCTCTGTGGGAGGTTCAACAGTCAGGCCTTACACTCTCTGTGGGAGGTTCAACAGTCGGAGCCCAGCCTTAACCCCTCTGTGGGAGTTCAACAGTCGGAGCCAGCCATTACACCCCTCTGTGGGAGGTTCAACAGTCAGAGCCAGTACACCTTCTGTGGGA
>NW_019947473.1:20860-21861 GCF_002910315.2 Salvelinus sp. IW2-2015 | reverse complement strand
GGTGTATATATAACATAAAATTGATTCGAAATAGGGTGTAGAGATAGCTAATGTTGTAAATTTACTATTGTAGCTGGAAACAGCTGATTTAAAAATATATATATATAAAAAAATTATGGAATGTCTACATAGGCGTACAGAGGCCAATTATCAGCAACCATCACTCCTGTGTTCCAATGGCACGTTCTGTTAGCCTTTTCAAATGATAAACATGTATTAGCTAATTGGTCATTAGAAAACCCTTTTGCAATTATGTTAGCACAGCTGAAAACTGTTGTTCTGATTTAAAGAAGCAATAAAACAGGCCTTCTTTAGACTGGTTGAGTATCTGGATTATCAGCATTTGTGTACAGGCTCAAAATGGACAGAAACAAAGAACTTTTTTCTGAAGTCTTTTCAGTCTATTCTTTCTTTTCAGTCTTTTCAGTCTACTTCAGTCTATTCTTGTTCTGAGAAATGAAGACTATTCCCTTCACAGAACAGCACAAACTGTCTCTAACTAGAATAGAAAGAGGAGTGGGAGGCCCCGGTGCACAACTGAGCAAGAGGACAAGTACATTAGAGTGTCTAGTTTGAGAGACCGACGCCTCACAAGTCCTCAACTGGCAGTTTCATTAAATAGTACCCGCAAAACACCAGTCTCAACGTCAGCAGTGAAGAGGAGACTCTGGGACGCTGGCCTTCTAGGCAGAGTTGGAGGGAAAAGAAGCAATATCTCAGACTGGGCAAAAGAACAGACACTGGACAATGTTTGTAAACAACATAAATAAACACTGTATAGCCTCATAACAAGGTTAAACAAATGTTGATATCATGGATGGTCAGTCCTTGCATCCATATCTCAGAATTTCACTCATTACTTCCGGCGCCGACAGAGATGGCCGCCTCGCTTCGCGTTCCTAGGACACTATGCAGTATTTAGTTTTTTTACGTGTTATTTCTTACATTGGTACCCCAGGTAATCTTAGGTTTCATTACATACAGTCGGGAGGAACTACTGA
>NW_019947473.1:5079-11145 GCF_002910315.2 Salvelinus sp. IW2-2015 | reverse complement strand
CCCCCCCCTTATTTCCCAACTTCTGTCCTGATCTAGTAGTTGAGGAGTTTTTCTAAAGTCTTTATTTGATCCAGTCGTCTCTCCCAGTCAGCTGGTTTGTCTCTCTAATCCTCCTGTGTGGACTTCACACCTTTCACTAGAGCTGTTTACATCTGGCCCTGCATATACAGTGCCTTGCAAGAGTATTCACCCCCTTGGCATTTTTTCCTATTTTGTTTCATTACAACCTGTAATTTAAATGTATTTTTATTTGAATTTCATGTAATGGACATACACAAAATAGTCCAAATTGGTGAAGTGAAATAAAAATAAAAAACTTGTTTAAAAAAAATTCTAACATGGAAAAGCAGTGCGTGCATATGTATTCACCCCCTTCGCTATGAAGCCCCTAAATAAGATCTGGTGCAAACAATTACCTTCAGAAGTCACATAATTAGTTAGATTGCACTCAGGTGGAGTTTATTTAAGTGTCACATGATCTGTCACCTGAGCTCAGTATATATACACCTGTTCTGAAAGGCCCCAGAGTCTGCAACACCACTAAGCAAGGGGCACCACCAAGCAAGCGACACCATTAAGACCAAGGAGCTCTCCAAACAGGTCAGGGACAAAGTTGTGGAGAAGTACAGATCAGGGTTGGGTTATAAAAAAATATCAGAAACTTTGAACATTCCACGGAGCACCATTAAATCTATTATTTTAAAAATTTAAAGAATATGGCACCACAACAAACCTGCCAAGAGAGGGCAGCCCACCAAAACTCACAGACCAGGCAAGGAGGGCATTAATCAGAGGCAACAAAGAGACCAAAGAACCCTGAAGGAGCTGCAAAGCTCCACAGCGGAGATCGGAGTATCTGTCCATAGGACCACTTTAAGCTGTACATGCCACAGAGCTGGGCTTTACGGAAGAGTGGCCAGAAAAAAGCCATTGCTTAAAGAAAAAAATAAGCAAACACGTTTGGTGTTCACGAAAAGGATTGTGGGAGACTCCCCAAACATATGGAAGAAGGTACTCTGGTCAGATGAGACTAAAATTGAGCGTTTGGGCCATCAAGGAAAACGCTATGTCTGGCGCAAACCCAACACCTCTCATCACCCTGAGAACACCATCCCCATGTTTTTCATCGGCAGGGACGGTGAAACTGGTCCGAATTGAAGGAATGATGGATGGCGCTAAATACAGGGAATTTCTTGAGGGAAACCTGTTTCAGTCTTCCAGAGATTTCAGACTGGGACAGAGGTTCACCTTCCAGCAGGACAATGACCCTAAACATACTGCTAAAGCAACACTCGAGTGGTTTAAGGGGAAACATTTAAATGTCTTGGAATGGCCTAGTCAAAGCCCAGACCTCAATCAAATTGTGAATCTGTGGTATGACTTAAAAATTGCTATACACCAGTGGAACCCATCCAACTTGAAGGAGCTGGAGCAGTTTTGCTTTGAAGAATTGGCAAAAATCCCAGTGGCTAGATGTGCCAAGCTTATAGAGACATACCCCAAGAGACTTGCAGCTGTAATTGCTGCAAAAGGTGGCTCTACAAAGTATTGCCTTTTGGGGGGTGAATAGTTATGCATGCTCAAGTATTCCGTTTATTTTTCTTATTTCTTGTATGTTTCACAATAAAGTGGTAGGCATGTTGTTTAAATCAAATGATACAAACCCCCCAAAAATCCATTTTAATTCTAGGTTGTAAGGCAAGAAAATAGGAAAAACTCCAAGGGGGGTGAATACTTTCGCAAGCCACTGTAGCCAGTAATGGCTCTCACACACACACAAACACGCACAAGCACATGATCTGTGAAGGTTTCATGCCCGTGGAGGCACACACACACACACACACACATTTACGCTTGCACACACACAAACCCAATGAAAGTGCCAGGTCTGGAGAGGCCCTGCATATAGCCATTAATGGATGCACCCACACACACACACAAACACACACACACCTCGGTACAGTAAGGTACAGTTCTAGCTCTGGCTTCACTTTGCTCTCAAATATGTCTGCTATGTTCAACAACACACAGCTGACTGGAACCATAGCCTTGCTATTGAGAATGTCGCCATAGGCAGACCTGGCTCTCAAGAGAAGACAGGCTAGTGCACACTGGCCACAAAATGAGGTGGAAACTGAGCTGCACTTCCTAACCTCCTGCCAAATGTATGACCATATTTTATTTCACTTTTGTTTATCCAGTTCACTTGTTATTCACTTGAAATGTAAACATATGTTTCCCATGCCAATAAAGCCTCTTGAATTGAATTGAGAGAGAGAAAGAGAGAGTGACTTTCTGTGAGTGTAATGTTTACTGTTCATTTTATTGTTATTTCACTGTGTATATTATCTACTTCACTTGCTTTGGCAATGTTATGTTTCCCATGCCAAAAAAGCCCCTTGAATTGAATTGAATTGAAAGAGCTGGAAAGGGAAGGAGGAGGAGGAGGGATTTGTCTGGGTCAGATGGAGTCAATATTTGTTCCATTCCAGAGGCATCTTATAGATGGACAGATCAAAAGGAGGACTGTGTATTCTTATCAGAGTGGGAAAAGAGGAGAAAGAATAGCTGAGTCTGAACAGAAGGAGAGGGAGGGAGGGAGGAGGGAGGGAGAGGAGGAGGGAGGGAGGAGGGAGGAGGGAGGGAGGAGGAGGAGGGAGGAGGAGGGAGGGAGGTGGCCAATAGAATGGTGGTCTTTTGGCAGGTGAGAGAAGGCTAGGAGGGGAGGTTAGTTATATCACAGGAAGTTGGTGGCATCTTAATTGGGAGGACGGCTTGTGTTAAATGGCTGGAGCGAATCGGTGAATGTATGAAATACATGTGTTTGATACCATTTAATTGGTTCCGTTCCAGACATTATTATGAGCTGTCCCCACTCAGCAGCCTCCTGTGGTTCCACTCTCTCTGTCTCCACCAAAATACATTAACGTCCACATTAACTCTCACACCCCAAAGGATTCTGGCATGGCAAGACTCAAAAATAGCTACAGGTGTTAGGATCTTAATTTGACCTGATGTTACAGCAAAAATAATCCTGCAGCAACAACGATCTTGAATGTTTAGATGCATCATGTTGCTTGATCAGGGTTAGGGCTATTGGCCTGGCCAAAAGTAGACACTGATAAAGTTCAATATATATTTAACCCTTGTTTAGTTGTGGTTTCAGGGATTTATTGTCAATTCACAAGCTCGATCCTGCATATTCCTGCGGCGTCAGACGAAAATCTCTCAAACAACAAAAGGAGTGTCAAATTCAGCCTTCACAACTGTGCTCTACAAGAAGTTTCTCGAGATTGATTAGAGAGATCTCTCCATTGTTAAGGCATTGGAACTATATTGCTGCTGATCATCTTGCTTTAATGCGTCAATGTGATAAACATGCTGCACCAACCACTTTCTTTGACAACTTTACGTACTGAGTCAAGACACTCAACAACAAAGCTTCTTCAATACCATCAGAAGTTTGTCTAATCATGAGGCATGTAAAATGCAATCGTCCGTCTCAAACAATTCAATTACTTCTGTATGTAAATCTGTTCTATGACACTTATGTATGATAGTTACGTGAGTTACATCATGAAGGAATTCGGACGTTCCAATTCACATAACACTTGAGGACGCTATAGTAATTAGTTTTAACCAGTACATACATAGCATATGGAAGCATACGAAGGCATCCGATTGTTGGCTAGTCATGTGGTTTGCGTTGGGCTAGCGACATTCCTGATGTTGGTTTCTGGACATTCTATGTGTTTGGCGCTAGGACTTCTGATTTGTTTCTGACTTGATTTGGTTCGGGACCTGATGGGGGCTCGACATTCTTGATGTTGTGTTGTGCATTTGCTGTTTGGCTAGGACATTCTTGACTGTGTGTTGGTCTGGGGCACGACATTGCTTGATGTGACGTTTGCTTGGGCTAGACATTCTGATTGGTTTGGTTGGCGCTAGGACTTGACTGGTTGTTGGCTATGACATGTCTGATGTCGTTTGGTTGGGCTCAGAGACGATTTCTGATGTGTGTTGTGGTTGCACGGACATTCTGATGTGGATTGGTCTTAGCGGCATCTATTGTTGGTTCATTCTGATTTGTGTTGGTTGGGCTAGACTTCTGTGGTTTTGGGCTAGACATTCTGATGTGTTTGGTTGGGCTAGGACTATCTATGTGGTTTGGTTGGGCTAGGACCATCTTGATGTGGTTGGTTGGGCTAGCACATTCTTTTTGATGTGGGTTGGTTCGGGCCCCGTGTTACGTGGTGAGCTTAGACATGATGTTGTAATGTGTTCATATATGCGCGCGTATTGTCCGCAAATAGCGACTCTCGAGCTCATATGATCTTCGTTTTCGTTTTGCTCTCGTGTTGAACACCTTTGAGCCACTATCCTAGATAGCATCGCATTTTGGGCGATGTTTGGGTCCTAAAAATCGATCCCTATCTGTTGTGGCCTTATCGGTAATGGTGGTACACTAACATATCTTTATGCTTCGTGTTTCAGCGAAGGGAGCACTTAGTTATAGGGACTTATATCCCATACGCGTAGAGGTTTTTCTCAGCGCTAGTGAACGTCACTGGAAATTGACCAGATCCAGCGCTACAGAATACGAGGTCTCCAATAACTTTGCGGTCTCCCCATTCTTTCTCTTCGTTCTGTTCATACTGCATCGATGTTTCTCCTCGCGTCTCCCTCCCGCACCTCTCTTCCTATCTCTATATTACTAGTGGGTCCCTCTCCCTTACTCTTTCACGAGCAGCTCGATGTTGCACCAGTTTAGGCCATTTCCTCTCTATAATAGTTATCTTCGTATGGTATGGCCTAATGAACTTACTATTCATTATCTACTCTGTACAACCAGACCACCAGTCATTGACTCTCTAACCTTGTCGTCCCATAGTTGTGTTATTACTCCTCTCCAAACATAAATTGGTAATTTAGTGCGTGCAGCTCATGCCAGAACCCCTTCGCCCGGCTTCTGTTATGTTCAAAGGGCTGATACTATTAAACTATTTGACACTGCTGCCAGGTGATGTCTTTGAGTGTATAAGTGAGCTGAAGAGTCTTGCAGTGGGCTTACTAATGTTTGCTATCTCATCACTAGTCTCTGCAGGGTCCGCGAGCTTTGAGATTCCAGCACCATAGAGATACTACCAGTGAAATCTCTGGTGTCTCCGTATGGATCGCCGAAGGTGAGTTTGGTTGTAGTTTGGGGGGGGATAGCGACCATGGTGAAGAGTGACTCAGGACGTGTTATCAGAACACGAGAGGCGCTTCCACACGGAGTAACTGTTAGTAAATGAGTGCTTCTCGACTGGAGCGCTCTATACACATATCTAGATTCTCTAAATACACAGTGATTCACACGACTAGTCGTACATATCTCTCACTCCTCCGAGTTTCTATTCTTTGCCACTTATTTTCTCACATCCTGCGCGTCGTTTTCCGGATTTCACCTCCATTCATAGGGGCCTAACTTGTGGTTTCCCTGGGACAAATACGTATATCAACACTAAAGCCGAATTCTACATACCCAGCCGTTACGCTGCTCGAGCAGGGTCAGTCGGAGGTTGCCAGAAGATCTACTGGTGTCTTCCAAAATATAAAAGACAAATTTGAGAGACATAGAAGCATGTGTAATTAATTTTCTGCGCTCAATGTGGTCTTCTCCTGAAATCACTCTGCAATCCTATCTCTTTCTTTGTTCTCTCTTGCTTCACCTTACTCTGAATCTTATGGATCGTGAATATGAGTATTATACATAGGCAAACTCCTTCCGCATCTTTACGCTATCAGTGCAAATATTTCCGTCACTTCTCACCTGCTGCTGAGACAGATGTACGGAAACAACCAAAACTTTAGACGTAACACCGCAAACGACAGACTCCTCCTCTCCACAAATGTATGCCCACTAGCAGGGCCTCTTTGCGAAAAGGAGAATACCGAGGCTGAATATTCAGACACTGGATGCAACACGACAAAATCACAAACCAATTCCATCACTACAAGATTGTACATAACGAAATGGTTTCGACCTTAAGCAGCGTCTGTCAGATAATTCATTTATTTCTTTCC
>NW_019947473.1:0-2309 GCF_002910315.2 Salvelinus sp. IW2-2015 | reverse complement strand
CTGAGTCTGTACATAGTCAAAGCTTTCCTTAAGTTTGGGTCAGTCACAGTGGTCAGTTATTCTGCCACTGTGTACTCTCTGTTTAGGACCAAATAGCATTCTAGTTTGCTCTGTTTTTTTGTTAATTCTTTCCAATGTGTCAAGTGATTATCTTTTTGTTTTCTCATGATTTGGTTGGGTCTAATTGTGTTGCTGTCCTGGGGCACTGTGGGGTCTGTTTGTGTTTCTGAACAGAGCCCCAGGACCAGCTTGTTTAGGGGACTTCCCCAGGTTAATTTCTCTGTAGGTGAAGGCTTTGTTATGGAAGGTTTGGGAATCGCTTCCTTTTAGGTGGTTGTAGAATTTAACAGCTCTTTTCTGGATTTTGATCATTAACAGGTATCGGCCTAATTCTGCTTTGCATACATTATTTGATGTTTTATGTGGTACACTGAGGATATTTCTGCAGAATTCTACATGCAGAGTCTCAAATTGGTGTTTTTCCCATTTTGTGAAATCTTGGTTGGTGAGCGGACCCCAGACCTCACAACCATAAAGGGCAATGGGTTCTATAACTGATTCAAGTATTTTTGCCAGATCCTAATGGTATGTCAAATTTGATCTTCTTTTTGATGGAATAGAATGCTCTCTCTCTCTCGCTCTGTCATTCATTGTTTCTCTACCCCCTCTTTGTCACTGTCTCCCCCTCTTTTACCCCTTTCTGCCTCCACCCTCTCACCCTCTAACGTTGGGCCCCTTTCTCTCTCTAATTCATTACCCCTTCTCTGTGTGTGTAGTATAGTATTAGGTCAGCCTTCCCCTGGGTAAAGGTTTATATAAGACTCTCCATGCCTGTTGATATGGCTGCCTGTCTAGACCTTGAGCCTCTCTCTCTCTCAATTCAATTCAAAGGGCTTTATTGACTTGGGAAACATGTTTACACTGCCAAAGTGAAATAAACAGTAAAAAATGTACAGTTAACATTACACTCACAAAAGTTCCAAAGGAATAGAGACATTTCAAATGTCTCTCTCTCTCTCTCTCTCTCTCTCTCTCTCTCTCTCCTGGTCTCAGAAAGCCTCATTAAACGTAGCACTCTGGCAATGAAAGGGTCAAGGATATGTGGCCAGAGTAAGAATGCCCGAGGTGTGTAGTGTCTATGTGTGTGGGTTGGTGTGTGAGGTAGCAAAGGGGTGCAGAGGTAGTTAGAGGGTAGTTAGGGCGGAGGGGTTATTGTCTTACCGCTGGGGTGGAATGCGCCCGGACCACAGTGCTATTACGGCACGTGACAGCCGACCAGCCGAGGACAAATAACAGATCTACAGTTAGTATACAGCACACACACACCCCTTTCCTCAGCGCGTGTGTTGAATATGCGTTTGATTGCTGCTAATGCAGGGTTGTGTCGGTTGGCCCGGTGGTGTCCAACAGGGTCCCACACTGCTGGTTACTGCCTCCAGCATAGCGGAGGAAGAGGGAGTGGACGAGAAAAATAGAGAAGAGAGAGGAATAATCCAGGAGGAATATTAGAAAAAAGAAAGGGAGAAAGGGGTCAGGGGAGGGGTCAAGAGATGCGGGAGAACAAAGAAAGAAAGGTGAGAGCGATGGAGAAGGGCCCACAGCACTGGAGGGATTAGCACGGTGACCACCACACACAACCTGTTGTTACAGCTTTGATAATGGATCAGTTCTGTTGAGTATCACAGGTACGGGACCGCGGTCTTTCACACACTCTTCTTAATACAGTGTAGTTAGTTAGACAGTATAGGCTACCATCCTGTGATAACTGTGTGTGTGGTGTGTTTTCATCGCTGCATCGATTTCATACAACAGATGTTAGTGCGACAGATGTAATCATAGGAGCCAGGTTGGGTATGAATGTTGGGCAGGCTGTTAGATTGGGTTTAGAGCAGTGTTTGAAAGCTGTAGCTAATCTCCATCAGCCGATCTCTGTACTGCTCGTCATGGTTGGTGTGTTCGTGCTGGCCAAGGAAAGCACACTGTCCTCTGAGACAGTAGCTCTGTGTTAGATATAGCATACCCATACATCTCTCTCTTCTCTCGTCTTTCTCGTCTCTCGGTCGAAGTCCTCTCGTCTCTCTCTCTTCTGCTGCTCTCTCTCGTCGTCCTCTCTCGTCTTCTCTCTCTCGTCGTGCTCGTCTCGTCGGTCGTGCTCTCTCGTCTCTCCTCTCTCTCTCTATCTCTCTCTCTCTCTCCTCTCTTCTCCTCTCCTCTCTCTCTCCCCGTTCTCTCTCTCTCCTGTCTCTCCTCTCTCTCGTCTCTCTCTCTCTTTCCTCATCTCTCTCTCGTCTATCTCTCTCTCCTCTCTC
>NW_019947472.1:59927-62728 GCF_002910315.2 Salvelinus sp. IW2-2015 | reverse complement strand
AAAAAGAGAGAGATAGTAGACAGCATAAGTCCACAGTAAAGTCAGACCAGCCTAAGTCCACAGTAAAGTAGAGCACAGGCCATCAGAAGTACGACTATCCACAGCAAATAATGATAGCACTAGCCACGATTAACATATTAGAGAATACGCACTAGTAAAAGTAGACTGCACTTAAGTCCCCAAGTAAAGGTAGACTGCACTAAGTCCACAGTAAAGTAGACATTTGCCCTAAGTCACACAGTAAAAAGTAGACAGACTAAGTCCCACAGTAACGTAGACGACTAAGTCACAGTAAAGTAGACAGCACTAAGTCCGACAGTAAAGTAGACTTCGCAGCTAAGTTCCACAAGTAAAAGTAGACAGCACTAGTCCCACAGTAAAGTAGACTGGCACTAAGTCCACAGTAAAGTAGACGGATTAAGTCACAGTAAAGTAGAACACTTAAGCCAAAGTAAAGTAGACAGTACTATCCAGTACGTAGACAGCTAAGTCCACTAAAGTAGAACATGCATTAAGTCCCCAGTAAATGACGATAAGTCACAGTAAAGTAGACGAAAGTCCCACAGTAAAGTGACGAGCACTAAGTCCCAGTAAAGTAGACAGCACTAAGAGGAGGGGAGAGGTGGACCAGTGGGACAAGGGGGAGAGATGACAGTGGGACAGGGAGATGTGGACAGTGGGACGAGGGGAGAGATGGACCGGTGGGACGAGGGGAGGATGGACCAGTGGGACGCGGGGGAGAGATGGACAGTGGGACAGGGGAGAGATGGACCAGTGGGACGAGGGGGAGATGGACCAGTGGGACGAGGGAGAGATGGACCAGTGAGTACGAGGGGAGAGATGGACCAGTGGGACGAGGGAGAGATGGACCGTGGGAGAGGGGAGACATGGCACCAGTGGGACGAGGGGAGAGATGGACCAGTGGGACGAGGGGAGAGATGGACAGTGGGACGGGGGGAGAGATGGACCAGTGGGACGAGGGGAGAGATGGACAGTGGGACGAGGGAGAGATGGACCAGTGGGACGAGGGGAGAGATGGACCAGTGGGGAGGGGGAGAGATGGACGCATGTGGACGAGGGGAACTGGACCAGGGGACGAGGTGGAGAGATGGACCAGTGCGGACGAGGGGAAGAGATGGACCAGTGGGAACGAGGGGGAGAGATGGACCAGTGGGACGAGGGAGAGATGGACCAGTGGGAGAGGGAGAGATGGCATGGGACGAGGGGAGAGATGGACCAGTGGGACGAGGGGAGAGATGGACCAGTGGGACGAGGGGAGAGATGGGACGCAGTGGGACGAGGTGGAGGAGATGGACCAGTGGGACGAGGGGAGAGATGGACCAGTGGGACGAGGGGAGCGATGGACCAGTGGGACGAGGGGAGAGATGGACAGTGGGACGAGGGAGAGATGGACCAGTGGGACGAGGGGAGAGATGGACCAGTGGAGAGGGGAGAGATGGACCAGTGGGACGAGGGGAGAGATGGACAGTGGGACGAGGGGAGAGATGGACCAGTGGACGAGGGGAGAAGATGACAGTGGGACGAGGGGAGAGATGGCAGTGGGACGAGGGGAGACATGGACAGTGGAACGAGGGGAGAGATGGACAGTGGGACGGAGGGGAGAGATGGACAGTGGGACGAGGGGAGAGAGATGGGACAGTGGGGAGAGCGTAGGGGAGAGATGGACCAGTGGGACGAGGGGAGAGATGGACCAGTGGGACGAGGGGAGAGATGGACCAGTGGGACGAGGGGAGAGATGGACCAGTGGACGAGGGGAGACATGGACCAGTGGGACGAGGTGGGAGATGGACCAGTGGACGAGGGGGAGAGATGGACAGTGGGAACGAGGGGGAGAGATGGACCATGGGACGAGGGGAGAGATGGGACCAGTGGGACGAGGGGAGAGATGGACCAGTGGGACGAGGGGAGAGATGGACCAGTGGGACGAGGGGGGAGAAGATGGATCCAGTGGGGACGAGGGGGAGACTGGACCAGTGGGACGAGGGGGAGAGATGGACTTGTGGGAGAGGGGGAGAGATGGACCAGTGGGACGGTCTGTGTCGTCCCCCACGCCAAAATCTGAACCATTAGCCGGTTAAACGGCATGCGCGGGGAGATACTTCTTAGAATGTTCTATTTTTGTTAGGCCGCCAAGACGACCCGGCGCCGCGGGAATTCTCACAGTTCTCCAGAATGGCCAATCTGCTACGGCATTCAGCGAAGTTAAAATTAAAACCATAAAATAAAATGCTTTTGCACAGTCGTGTGTAGAAGATTAAATTCAAGTAGTTAATAATATCTTACATATGTATATATGCAGATTTCTGTTTAAATTACTATTTATTTTCTGGAGAGTAATAACCCTTTTCTTAATTACAAGACCATCAAAACAGAAGAATGGCTGGTTAGAGAGAAGAAAACCTTGTGTTTTCTAACATTTTGTATTTTATTTGAAGGACAAGTAAATTAAATGTGGTAGTGTTGCTAGCTATGGCCTTATAGCCACACTCTGTCATTTGCCCAAACCTAACTATGAATGGATGTTTATATATATATATTGTAGACCCATGGAGAATAAAGAGGGTTAACGGACGTTCAGACAGTGTTTAGCATCAGTCTGTTTGGACTCTTGTCTCAGGGATGGTTCAGAAACACCTCCATGTTATGACTGAAACCCAGTAGGATATTGATCTGTTATCGCTCTCCAGTTATACATATCAGCACACATAACACACACACACACACACACACACAGCCCACACACAACACACACACACACCACAACACAAGCACACACACAC
>NW_019947472.1:54927-57427 GCF_002910315.2 Salvelinus sp. IW2-2015 | reverse complement strand
TATAGTAGCAGTGTAGTAGTGGTGTAGTAGTAGTGTTGTAGTAGTAGTAGTAGTAGTGTTATAGTAGTAGTGTAGTAGTAGTAGTAGTAGTGGTAGTAGTAGTAGTAGTGTGGTAGTGGTAGTAGTAGTAGTAGAAGTCATAGTAGTGTTGTAGTAGTGTTGCAGTAGTAGTGTAGAAGTAGTAGTAGTAGTGGTAGTAGTAGTAGAAGTAGTAGTAGTAGTAGTAGTGGTAGTAGTAGTGTGGTAGTGGTAGTGGCAGTAGTAGTAGTAGTAGTGTAGTAGTGGTAGTCGTAGTAGAGTAGTAGTAGTAGAGGTAGTAGTAGTGGTGGTAGTAGTAATAGTAGTAGTAGTAGTGGTAGTAGTAGTAGTAGTAGTAGTAGTGTAGTAGTAGTGGTAGTAGTAGTATTGGTAGTAGTAGTAGTAGAAGTGGTAGTAGTGGTAGTAGTGGTAGTAGTAGTAGTAGTAGTGTTGTAGTAGTGTTGTAGTAGTAGTTGTAGTGTAGTAGTGTAGTAGTGTGGTAGTGGTAGTAGTGGTAGTAGTGGTAGTCGTGTTATAGTAGTAGTGTAGTAGTAGTAGTCGTAGTGTTGTTAGTAGTGGTGATAGTAAGTTTAGTATGTAGTGTTGTAGTAGTAGTCGTAGTGTTGTAGTGTAGTAGTAGTGTAGTGGTAGTAGTGGTAGTAAGTGAGTAGTAGTAGTAGTAGAGTGTAGTAGTGGTAGTAGTAGTAGTGGTAGTAGTAGTAGTAGTAGTTGTGTAGTAGTGGTAGTAGTGGTAGTAGTTTTGTAGTGTAGTTAGTGGTAGTAGTAGTAGTAGTAGTAATAGTAGTAGTAGTAGTGTTTGTAGTAGTAGTAGTAGTAGTTGTAGTAAGTGTGGTAGTGGGTAGTAGTTGGTAAGTCGTAGTGTAGTAGTAGTGGTAGTAGTAGTAAAGTAGTAGTAGTAGTAATAGTAGTGGTAGTAGTAGTAGTAGTAGTAGTATTGTTGTAGTAGTAGTGTAGCTGGTCCTGGGGCTGGTCTGGCGTTGGTCCTGAGGCTGGTCCTGGGGTTGGCATGGGGTGGTCATGGGGCTGTTCCTGGCGTTGGTCATGGGCTGTTCCTGGCGTTGGTCCTGGGGTTGGTCCTGGCGTTGGTCTGGGGTTGGTCCTGGCGTGTGGTCTGGGGTTGGGTCCTGGGGTTGGTCCTGGGGCTGGTCCTGGCGTTGGTCCTGGGGGCTGGTCCTGGGGCTGGTCCTGGCGTTGGTCCTGGGGCTGGTCCTGGCGTTGGTCCTGGGGCTGGTCATGGCGTTGGTCCTGGGGTTGGTCCTGGGGTTGGTCCTGGGGCTGGTCCTGGCGTTGGTCCTAGTAGTATAGTAGTAGTAGTAGTGTTATAGTAGCAGTGTAGTAGTGGTGTAGTAGTAGTGTTGTAGTAGTAGTAGTAGTAGTGTTATAGTGTAGTGTAGTAGTAGTAGTAGTAGTGGTAGTAGTAGTAGTAGTGTGGTAGTGGTAGTAGTAAGTAGTAGTAATCATAGTGTGTTGTAGTAGTGTTGCAGTAGTAGTGTAGAAGTAGTAGTAGTAGTGGTAGTAGTAGTAGAAGTAGTAGTAGTAGTAGTAGTGGTAGTAGTAGTGTGGTAGTGGTAGTGGCAGTAGTAGTAGTAAGTAGTGTAGTAGTGGTAGTCGTAGTAGAGTAGTAGTAGTAGAGGTAGTAGTAGTGGTGGTAGTAGTAATAGTAGTAGTAGTAGTGGTAGTAGTAGTAGTAGTAGTAGTAGTGTAGTAGTAGTGGTATAGTAGTATTGGTAGTAGTAGTAGTAGAAGTGGTAGTAGTGGTAGTAGTGGTAGTAGTAGTAGTAGTAGTGTTGTAAGTAGTGTTGTAGTAGTAGTTGTACGTGTAGTATGTAGTAGTGGTGGTAGTGGTAGTAGTGGTAGTAGTGGTAGTCGTGTTTTAGTAGTAGTGTAGTAGTAGTAGTAGTAGTCGTAGTGTTGTAGTAGTGGTAGTAGTGTTATAGTAGTAGTGTTGTCTAGTAGTAGTAGTGTAAGTAGTGTAGTAGTGTGGTAGTGGTAGTAGTGGGTAGTAGTAGTAGTAGTAGTAGTAGAAGTGTAGTAGTGGTAGTCAGTAGTAGTGGTAGTAGTAGTAGTAGTTAGTTGTGTAGTAGTGGTAGTAGTGGTAGTAGTTGTAGTGTAGTAGTGGTAGTAGTAGTAGTAGTAGTAGTAGTAGTAGTAGTAGTGTTGTAGAGTAGTAGTAGTAGTGTGTAGTGTGGTAGTGGTAAGTAGTGTAGTCGTAGTAGTAGTAGTAGTGGTAGTAGTAGTAGGTAGTAGTAGTAGTATAGTAGTGGTGTAGTAGTAGTAGTAGGTAGTATTGTTTTGTAGTAGTAGTGTAGCTGGTCCTGGGGCTGGTGTCCTGGCGTTGGTCCTGGGGCTGGTCCTGGGGTTGGTCCGCTGGTTGGTGTCTGAGGCTGGTCTGGGGTTGGTCATGGGGCTGGTCATGGGCTGTTCCTGGCGTTGGTCATGGGGCTGTTCCTTATGGGGGCTG
>NW_019947472.1:48324-51771 GCF_002910315.2 Salvelinus sp. IW2-2015 | reverse complement strand
AGGGCTCTGGTCTAAAGTAGTGCACTATGTAGGGAACAGGGTTCTGGTCTAAAGTAGGGCACTATGTAGGGAATAGGGCTCTGGACTAAAGTAGTGCACTATATAGGGAATATGATGCCATTTGGGATGCTAACAGACAATGATTTCTCAATGTGACAGGGTTGAGCTGTAGGAGAGAACTCACTATGTGACCTTTATTTRATTTATTTTTATGTAACCTTTATTTAACTGGGCTAGTCAGTTAAGAACATATTCTTATTTTACATTGACGGCCTCCCCCGGCCAAACCCTCCCCTAACACGGACGACATTGGGCCCATTGTGCGCCGCCCTATAGGACTCCCGATCACGGCCGGTTGTGGAACAGCCCGGGATCGAACCAGGGTCTGTAGTGACGCCTCTAGCACTGAAATGCAGTGCCTTAGACCGTAGCTCCATTCGAGACCTAAAAGGTTTCCCATAAAATTTACATGTTGTTTTGTATGAATGTAGTATTTGCTTTCTGAAATGCTAATGTTGAAATGCTAATGTCGAAATGCTAATGTTTAAATGCTAATGTTGAGACGCTAATTTTGAAACGCTAACGTTGAAATGCTAATGCTGAAATGCTAATGTTTAAATGCTAATGTTTAAATGCTAATGCTGAAACGCTAGCGTTGAAATGCTAATGTTGAAACGCTAACGTTGAAATGCTAATGTTGAAATGCTAATGTTAATTGAAGGTTAGCTACTGAAAGGTTATCTGAAGGTCAGAAGAAATTATACCAGGAGATACCAGCTCAAAAAACCAACATAGACTCTACTGAAGTCTGATCTATGCTCCCAAGGGTCTACGTTACTGCTGATTGGTTTATGCTGGATAATATTTGAACCCTATTGAGTGCAGATCCGATTCCACCAGAAAGACCCTGCTCTACTCTGATTTTTCAGATGTTTGTCAATATTTCATATTTAAACAATTGTTTTTTTATTAATTCAGACAGAAGATCAGAGGATGGAGTAAAGCTAAGTGAACAGGAACCTACTGGGGCCACTGGGCCTACTGGCCTACTGGGTTCTACTGGACCTACTGGGACTCTACTGGGCCTACTGGGTCTACTGGACCTACTGGGGCTACTGGGTCTACTGGGGCCTACTGGGGCCTACTGGGGTCTACTGGGGTCTACTGTGGTCTACTGGACCTACTGGGACCTACTGGACCTACTGGGGCCTACTGGGACTACTGGGACCTACTGGGACCTACGGGACCGATGGGGTCTACTGGGGCTACTGGAGCCTACTGGGGTCTACTGGACCTACTGGGACCTACTGGGTCTACTGGGTCTATTGGGACCTACTGGGCATTGGGACCTACTGACTACTGGGTCTACTGGGGTCTACTGGTCTACTGGGACCGACTGGGGTCTACTGGGGTCTACTGGGACCTACTGGGACCTACTGGGGTCTACTGGGACCTTAACTGGGGTCTACTGGGTCTACTGGGACCCTACTGGGTCTATTGGACTACTGGGACCTACTGGGGTCACTGGACCTACTGGGGTCTATTGGGGTCTACTGGGACCTACTGGGACCTACTGGGGTCTACTGGGGTCTACTGGGGTCTACTGGGACCTACTGGGGTCTACTGGGGCCTACTGGGGTCTTACTGGGGTCTACTGGGGTCTACTGGACCTACTGGAACCTACTGGGTCTACTGGGACCTACTGGGGTCTATTGGGTCATGGTCTACTGGGACCTACTGGGACCCTAACAGGGACCTACTGGGCCTACAGGGACCTACTGGGGTCTATTGGGGTATATGCTGGGACCTACAGGGACCTACTGGGGTCTACTGGACCCTACGGGGCCTACTGGGACCTACTGGGGCCTACTGGGACTACTGGGTCTACTGGGACCTACTGGGGTCTACTGGGGTCTACTGGGCCTACTGAGACCTACTGGTACCTACTGGGTCTACTGGGGACTACTGGGGTCTACTGGGACCTACTGGGGTCTACTGGGGACTACTGGGGCCTACTGGGACCTACTGGGGTCTACTGGGACCTACTGGGGTCTACTGGGGTCTACTGGTGTCTACTGGGACCTACTGGGACCTATGGGTCTACTGGGGACTACTGGGGTCTACTGGGACCTACTGGGGCTACAGGGACCTACTGGGTCTACTGGGACCTATTGGGGCCTACGGGACCTACTGGGGTCTACTGGGACCTATTGGGGCCTACTGGACTATGGCTACTGGGACTACTGGGGCCTACAGGGACCTACTGGGGCCTACTGGGGCCTACAGGAGTCTACTGGGGTCTACTGGGGTCTACTTGGACCTACTGGGGTCTACTGGGTCTCCTACTGGGGACTACTGGGATCTACTGGGGTCTTCTGAAACCTACTGTGGCCTACTGTGTCTACTGGGTCTAATATCACATTAATATCACACAACTTTTCCCAATAGCTCTGGTTTCACAGCTGTGTTCCTCTATGGGCTAAACAACAAGCAGTGATGTATGAACACGTGGCTTCGATTTCTGTCAGAAAACCCAATTCATGTGTTTCTAAATTCAACCTAACAGCCCAACCTACAGCCCAACCTACAGCCCAACCTACAGCCCAACCTACAGCCCAACCTACAGCCCAAACTACAGCCAACCTACAGCCCAAACTACAGCCCAACCACAGCCCAACCTACAGCCCAACCTACAGCCCAAACACAGCCCCAACCTACAGCCCAACCTACAGCCCAACCTACAGCCCAACCTACAGCCCAACCTACAGCCCATTGTGCCTACAGCCCAACCTACAGCCCTTGTCACCTTGTACTTTATAACCTCACTTGTTACTGTGTTATAACTCACCTTGTTACTGTTCTATAACCTCACCTGTTTACTGTATATAACCTCACTTGTTACTGTGTTATAACCTCACCGTGTTACTGTGTTAACCTCACCTGTTACTGTGCTAACCTCACCTTGTTATTGTGTTATAAACCTCACCTTGTTACTGTGTTATATCTCACCTTGTACTGTGTTATAACCTCACCTTGTTACTGTTCTATAACCTCACTTGTTACTGTGTTATAACCTCACCTTGTTACTGTTCTATAACCTCACCTTGTTACTGTGTTATAAACCTCACCTTGTTACTGTGTATAACCTCACCTGTTACTGTGTTATAAAACTCACCTTGTTACTGTTAATAACCTCACCTTGTTAACTGTGTTATAACCTCACCTTGTTAACTCACGTGTTATAACCTCACCTTGTTACTGTTCTATAACCTCCACCTTGTTACTGGTGTATAACCTCACCTTGTTATTGGCTATAACCTCACCTTTACTGTCTATAACCTCACCTTGTTACTGTTATAACCTCACCTTGTACTCGTGTATAACCTCACTTGTTACTGTGTTTATAACCTCACCTTGTTACTGTTCTATAACCTCACCTTGTACTGT
>NW_019947472.1:41695-45283 GCF_002910315.2 Salvelinus sp. IW2-2015 | reverse complement strand
ATTCCCTTGCAGACCAGCGTACTCGATAACCCACGGAGGGCTAAGGTTTGAGTAGAGACGCAATGCAAATCCTCGGTTTTCCTCCAGGTGGGGGTTATATTCGTAACAGTAAAAATGCCTTCCCATGACGCCAGATCAATGTCTGTGCTCATGACTTAGTTAACTTCTTGACGGTAGGAGGCAGAATTCTTATGTTTGGAAAAATAACGTTCCCAATGTAAACGGCCTATTTCTCAGGCCCGGATGCTAGAATATGCATATAATTGAAAGATTAGGATAGAAAACACTCAAAAGTTTCCAAAACTGTCAAAATATTGTCTGTGAGTATAACAGAACTGATTTTGCAGGCGAAAACCTGAGGAAATCCAACCTGGAAGTGGCTCTTATTTTGAAAAAATCCCTGTTCCATTGCCTGCCTATCCTCCATTTAAAGGAATATCAACCAGATTCCTTTTCCAATGGCTTCCACAGGTTGTGAACAGGCTTTAGACATAGTTTCAAGCTTTTATTCTGAAAAACTATTAATCAAAACGCGTCAGTGGATGGCCAGGTGTCCTTTGATTAGTTCATACGCGCGAAAGTTGTAGCTCAACATTTTCTTTCTCTCTGTAGTATATAGTTGATAGTTTACCGTCAGGTTGAAATATGATCGATTAGTTATGTTAAAAACAACCTGAGGATTGATTATAAAAAACGTTTGACATGTTTCTACGAACTTTATGGATACTATTTGGAATTTTCGTGTTCCCTTCATGACCGCTGGATCCTGTTGATTTCTGAACATAACGCACCAACCAAATGGAGGTTTTTGGATATAAAAATAATATTTATCGAACAAAAGGAACATTTATTGTGTAACTGGGAGTCTCGTGAGTGCAAACATCCGAAGATCATCAAAGGTAAGCGATTCATTTTATTGCTTTTCTGACTTTCGTGACCAATCTACATTGCTGCTAGCTGTTCGTAATGTTTTGTCTAGTGATCGATAAACTCACACAAACGCTTGGATTGCTTTCGCTGTAAAGCATATGTTCAAAATCTGACACGATAGGTGGATTAACAACAAGCTAAGCTGTGTTTTGATATATTTCNCATGACCGCTGGATCCTGTTGATTTCTGAACATAACGCACCAACCAAATGGAGGTTTTTGGATATAAAAATAATATTTATCGAACAAAAGGAACATTTATTGTGTAACTGGGAGTCTCGTGAGTGCAAACATCCGAAGATCATCAAAGGTAAGCGATTCATTTTATTGCTTTTCTGACTTTCGTGACCAATCTACATTGCTGCTAGCTGTTCGTAATGTTTTGTCTAGTGATCGATAAACTCACACAAACGCTTGGATTGCTTTCGCTGTAAAGCATATGTTCAAAATCTGACACGATAGGTGGATTAACAACAAGCTAAGCTGTGTTTTGATATATTTCACTTGTGATTTCATGAAAATAAATATTTTTAGTATTTATTTTAAATTTGCCGCTCTGCAATTCAGCGGTTGTTTCCGAAAATTATCCCTTTGAAGGGATCCGTGCGCCAAGAGGTTAAACTCCAAAGGGAATTGGATTCTCTTTCATTAAACAGTTAAAAATCACATTACATCATTTCACAAATAGTTTCATCTTTACTCATTCATTTTGTACAATAATTAGATGCAAATCTCATAACGGAGACTCTTGTATAAACAGAGTTATGGTAATGTGGCTGTATTGTCTCTCAATGAGGTCACAAACATTAAAGAAAATGGCCCGGTCGTAGCTGGATTCTCCAAAACATGGACATTGTTCAGTTCTCAAGTTCTGTGAGGTAGAAGACGTTCCTTTGTTCTACTGTGAACCCTCTCTCTATACTGCATGGCCGGGGCGGGGAGAGAGTCTCCTCAGGAATTTACGACCTGAGATAAGAGAGCCTGGGTGTAGGGGGAAGAGAGAGCTGGTGAGAGAGAGAGAGTTGGTGCTTGCTATATCCAAAGAGGGCCACGTCATGACAATAGCTATATACATGGAGTACCAGGTAATAACATGGCTATATACATGGAGTACCAGGTAATAACATGGCTATATACATGGAGTACCAGGTAATAACATGGCAGTATACAGGGAGTACCAGGTAACAACATGGCTATATAGAAGGGAACACCAGGTAATAACATGGCTATATACATGGAGTACCAGGTAATAACATGGCTATATACAGAGAGTACCAGGTAATAACATGGCTATATACAGAGAGTACCAGGTAATAACATGGCTATATACAGAGAGTACCAGGTAATAACATGGCAATATACAGGGAGTACCAGGTAATAACTTGGCTATATACAGGGAGTATCAGGTAATAACATGGCTTCATACAGGGAGCATCAGGTAATACCATGGCTATATACATGGAGTACCAGGTAATAAYATGGCTATATACAAGGAGTACCATGTAATAACATGGCTATATAGAAGGGAGTACCAGGTAATAACATGGCTATATACAGGGCGTACCAGGTAATAACATGGCTATATACAGGGAGTACCAGGTAATAACATGGCTATATACAGAGAGTACCAGGTAATAACTTGGCTAGTCTATAGTATATTTCCTCACGTGTCTACACACTGTACCCCATAGCGACAAWGTGAAAACTTTGCAAATTTATTGAAAATGGAATAGAGAAATGATGAATTTTCATAACTATTCACACCCCTGAGTCAATACTTTTTACAAGCACCTTTGGCATTGATTACAGCTGTGTCTTTCTGGGTAAGTCTCTAAGAGCTTTCCACAGTTGGATTGTGCTACATTTTCCCATTATTATTTTCGAGATTCTTCAAGCTCTGTCAAATTGGTTGTTGATCATTGCTAGACAACCATTTTCAGATCTTGCCATAGATTTTCAAGTAGATTTAAGTCAAACCTGTAACTCGGCCACTCCGGAACATTCTTGGTGAGCAACTCCAGTGTAGATTTGGTCTTGTGTTTTAGGTTATTGTTCTGCTGAAAGGTGAATTCATCTCCCAGTGTCTGGTGGAAAGCGGACTGAACCAGTTTTTCCTCTAGGATTTTGCCGGTGCTTAACTCCATTCCCTTTCTTTTTGATCCTGAAAAACTCCCCAGTCCTTAAGGATTACAAGCATACCCATAACATGATGCAGCCACCACTATGCAATTATTTTGTAAGGTCTCTCAGTCGAGCAGTGAATTTCAAACACAGATTCAACCGCACAAAGACCAGGAAGATTTTCAATACCTGGCAAAGAAGGGCACCTATTGGTAGGATAGGTGAGAAAAAAGCAGACCTTGAATATCCCTTTCAGCATGTTGAAGTTATTCTTACACTTTGGATGGTGTATCAATACAACCAGTCACTACAAACGATACAGGGCGTCCTTCCTAACTCAGCTGCCGGAAAGGAAGGAAACCGCTCAGGATTACTCCTTGAGGCCAACGGTGACTTTAAAACAGTTACAGAGTTTAATGGCTGTGATAGGAGAACACTGAGGATGGATCAACAACATTGTAGTTATCCACAATACTAACCTAAAATGACAGAGTGAAAAGAAGGAAGTCTGTACAGAAAACAAATATTCCTGTTTGC
>NW_019947472.1:36255-41670 GCF_002910315.2 Salvelinus sp. IW2-2015 | reverse complement strand
GCGTCCTTCCTAAACTCAGCTGCCGGAAGGAAGGAAACCGCTCAGGATTCTCTTGAGGCAAGGTGACTTAAAACAGTTACGAGTTTAATGGCTGTGATAGGAGGAACACTGAGGATGGATCAACAACATTGTAGTTATCCACCACATACTACAATACTAACTAAATGACAGAGTGAAAAGAAGGAAGTCTGTACAGAAATACAATATTCCTGTTGCAACAAGGCATACAAACTAATAATGCAAAATGTGGCAAAGCAACTAACTTTCTGTCCGAATACATCGTGTAGTTTGGACAAATCAAATAACAACCACATTACTGAGTACCACTCGTCCATATTCAATCATGTGCTACGTGTGGGGTACAGAGATGAGGTAGTCATTCAAAAATAAATGTTAAACACTATGACTGTCTGGAGCGGGTTGAGAGTTTCAAGTTCCTTGGTGTCCACATCACCAACGAACTAGAATGGTCCAAACACACCAAGACAGTCGTGACGAGGGCACCGCAAAGCCTATTCAACCTCAGGAGACTGAAAAGATTTGGCATGGGTCCTCAGATCCTTAAAAAGATATACAGCTGCACCATCGAGAGCATCCTGACCGGTTGCATCACCGCCTGGTATGGCGACTGCTCGGCATCTGACCGTAAGGCTCTACAGAGGGTAGTAAGTATGGCCCAGTACATCACTGGGGCCAAGCTTCCTGCCATCCAGGACCTTTATAACAGGCGGTGKCAGAGGAAAGCACATAAAATTGTCAGAGACTCCAGTCACCCAAGTCAAATACTGTTCTCTCTGCTACCGCGCGGCAAACGATACCGGAGCGCCAGTCTAGGACCAAAAGGCTCCTTAACAGCTTCTACCCCCAAGCCTTGAGACTGCTGAACAATTTATAAAATGCCCACCGGACTATTTACTGTACATTGACCCCCCCCCCCGACCATTTGTTTTGTACACTGCTGCTACTCGCTGTTTATTATCTATGCATAGTCACTTCACCCCTACCTATATTTACAAATTAACCTGTAGCCCCGCACACTGACTCGGTACAGGTACCCCCTGTATAAAGCCTCGTTATTGTTATTTTAATGTGTTACTTTTTATTATTTTTTACTTTAGTTTATTCTGTAAATGTTTTCTTAACTCTTTCTTGAACTGCATTGTTGGTTAAGGGCTTGTCAGTAACCATTTCACTGTGAGGTCTACACCTGTTGGTTAAGGGCTGGTCAGTCATGTAACGGCGTTCCTCCTCCTCTTCATCCGAAGAGGAGGTGCAGGGATCGAACCAAAATGCAGCTTTGTGATATGACATGATTTATTAACGTAAAGACGAAAACACACGAACTTCACTTGATACTAAACAAAACAACAACAAACGGAGTAGACGAACCTGGACATGCGAACTTACATACAAACACGAAGAACTCACGAACAGGAAAATGACTACACAAAATGACGAACGAACGAACGAAACAGTCCCGTATGGTGCAACATAGACACAGGAGACAACCACCCACGACAAACAATGTGACAACACCTACCTTAATATGATTCTCAATCAGAGGAGATGAAAACCACCTGCCTCTAATTGAGAACCATATTAGGTACCCATTAACCAACATAGAAACAGAAAACATAGACTGCCCACCCAAACTCACGTCCTGACCAACTAACACATACAAAAACTAACAGAAAACAGGTCAGGAACGTGACAAGTCAGCATTTCACTGTGAGGTCTACACCTGTTGGTTAAGGGCTGGTCAGTCAGCGTTTCACTGTGAGGTCTACACCTGTTGGTTAAGGGCTTGTCAGTAAGCATTTCACTGTAAGGTCTACACCTGTTGGTTAAGGGCTTGTCAGTAACCATTTCACTGTAAGGTCTACACCTGTTGGTTAAGGGCTGGTCAGACAGCATTTCACTGTGAGGTCTACACCTGTTGGTTAAGGCCTTGTCAGTAACCATTTCACTGTAAGGTCTACACCTGTTGGTTAAGTGGCTTGTCAGTCAGCATTTCATGTGAGGTCTACACCTGTTGGTTAAGGGCTGGTCAGTACGCATTTCACTGTAGGTCTACCACCTGTTGGTTAAGGGCTGGTCAGTCAGCATTTCCTGTAAGGTCTACACCTGTTGGTTAAGGGCTGGTCAGACGCTTTAACTGTAGGTCTACACCTGTTGGTTAAGGGTTGTAAGTACCATTTCACTGTGAGGTCTACACCTGTTGGTTAAGGGTTGCAGTCACAGCATTTCACTGTAAGGTCTACACCTGTTGGTTAAGGGCTGTCAGTCAGCATTTCACTGTAAGGTCTACACCTGTTGGTTAAGGGCTGTCAGTCAGCATTTCACTGTAAGGTCTACACCTGTTGGTTAAGGGCTTGTCGTCAGCATTTCACTGTGAGGTCTACACCTGTTGGTTAAGGGCTTGTCAGTCAGCATTTCACTGTGAGGTCTACACCTGTTGGTTAAGGGCTGTAGTAAGCATTTCACTGTAGGTCTACACCTGTTGGTTAAGGGCTTGTAGTCAGCATTTCACTGTGAGGTCTACACCTGTTGGTTAAGGGCTGTAAGTACATTTCACTGTGAGGTCTACACCTGTTGGTTAAGGGCTGTCAGTACTCATTTCACTGTGAGGTTACACCTGTTGGTTAAGGGCTGGTCGTCAGCATTTCACTGTGAGGTCTACACCTGTTGGTTAAGGGCTGGTCAGTCAGCATTTCACTGTGAGGTTACACCTGTTGGTTAAGGGCTGGTCAGTCAGCTTTTCACTGTAAGGTCTACACCTGTTGGTTAAGGGCTGGTCAGTACGCATTTCACTGAAGGTCTACACCTGTTGGTTAAAGGGTTGTCAGTAAGCATTTCACTGTAAGGTCTACACTTGTTGTATTCGGCGCATGTGCAAAATAATTTGATTTGATTTATTGCACACACCGCGTTGAGTCCATGCAACTTATTATGTGACCTGTTCAGCACATGTGTATCTCGTGAACTGATTTAGGTTTTGACACAACAGGGGTTGGATACTCTATTGACTCGATATAATAGTTGAGCGTCTTGTCGTGTTGCAATGCTAACATGCATCCCAAATGGACCCTATTCTCATAGGGCTCTGGTCAAATAGTGCACTACACCAGGGAAAAGCGGTACCATTTCAGATGTCATCCAAGTGTGCTGTTGAAGCATCCTCCATTCTCATCGGCCACCCGCTATATCGACGCTATAAGACATTACTTTCTCCAATGTGCATATCATGAGGTAACATAGCGGTAGGCTGGAGAGAGTCCCTTGGCCTGTACTCATGAACAGCAGTGTGAGTGATTGAATCAGCTTAGCCAGGGTGAGAGTTTTGAGAGGTGGGACTGTGGCACACACTGTGTCTCGGAGTGGAGTAGGGGTGGGTGGGGGGGGGGCATGTTTTCATACAAACACCGTTCATTAACTCTCAGTTCACAGGTGTGATGGTGAATATCGATTGTATTATAGTAACAACAACCAGATTACCGACATCTTTCGAATCCCACCGTACTTCTCCGCTATGCAATCTGGTTTCAGAGCTGGTCATTGGGTGATCCTCAGCCACGCTCAAGACTCCTAGAACGATATCTTAACCGCCATCGATAAGAAAATACTGTGCAGCCGTATTCATTGACCTGCCAAGGCTTTCGACTCTGTCAATCACCACGTCTCATCGGCAGACTCGACAGCTTGGTTTCTCCATAATGATGCGCTCGCCTGGTTCACAACTACTTCTCAAGACAGAGTTCAGTGTGTCAAATCGGAGGGTCTGTTGTCGCGTACCTCTGGCAGTCTCTATGAGGGTTGCCACAGGGTATTATTTTGATAATTTTTGTTCATTAAAAGTCAGGCAGTTGTCAACTGTGGTTTGTAAAGTGTTCAACACAGGAGAAACACTATAGTCCTGTTTGGTAAAAAGCACATGTCATCATTTATGCCAAGAAAGCTCAAGAATTAACCAAAAAGAAACTACAGTCCATCATTACTTTAAGACATGAAGGTCAGTCAATCCGGAAAATGTCAAGAACTTTGACAGTTTCTTCAAGTGCAGTCGCAAAAACCATCAAGCGCTATAATGAACCTGTCTCTCATGAGGATCGCCACAGGAAAGGAAGACCCAGAGTTACCTCTGCTGCAGAGGATAAATTCATTAGAGTTAACTGCACCTCAGATTGCAGCCCAAATAAATGCTTCACAGAGTTCAAGTAACAGATACATCTCAACATCAACTTTTCAGAGGAGACTGTGTGAAACGGGCCTTCATGGTCTAATTGCTGCAAAGAAACCACAACTAAAGGACACCAATAAAAAAAGAGACTTGCTTGGGCCAAGAAACACAAGCAATGGACATTAGACAGGTGGAAATTTGTCCTTTGGTCTGGAGTGCAAATTGGAGATTTTTGGTTCCAAACGCCGTGTCTTGGTTCCAAACTCTGTGTCTTTGTGAAACGCAGAGTAGGTGAATGGATGATGATCTCTGCATGTATTTTTCCCCCCGTGAAGCAGGAGGAGGAGGTGTTATGGTGTAGGGGTGCTTTGCTGGTGACACTGTCAGTCATTTATTTAGAATTCACACACAATTCACACTTAACCAGCATTGCTACCAGAGCATTCTGCAGTGATACGCCATCCCATCTGGTTCGGGCTTTGTGGGATTATAATTTTTTTTTCAACAGGACAATGACCCAAAACACACTTCCAGGCTGTGTAAGTGCTATTTGACCAAGAAGCAGAGTGATGGAGTGCTGCATCAGATGACCTGTCCTCCACAATTACCCGACCTCAACCAAATTGAGATGGTTTGGGATGAGTCGGACCGCGGAGTGAAGGAAAAGCAGCCAACAAGTGCTCAGCATATGTGGGAACTCCTTCAAGGCTGTTGGAAAAGCATTCCGGGTGAAGCTGGTTGAGAGAATGCCAAGAGTGTGCAAAGCTGTCATCAAGGCAAAGGGTGGCTATTTGAAGAATCTCAAAACACTCTTTTGGTTACTACATGATTCCATATGTGTTATTTCATAGTTTTGATGTCTTCACTATTATTCTACAATGTAGAAAATAGTACAAATAAAGAAAAACCCTTGAATGAGTACCTGCACCTGTACATAGCCCATCCAACTACCTCATCCCCATATTGTTATTATTATTATTTTTCTTCTCCTTTGCACCCCAGTATCTCTACTTGCACACTCATCTTCTGCACATCTACCCCTCCAGTGTTTAATTGCTAAATTGTAATTACTTCGCCACTACGGCCTATTTATTGCCTTACCTCCCTAATCTTACCTCATTTGCACACACTGAATATAGATTTATTTTATTGTATTATTGACTGTATGTTTGTTTATTCCATGTGTAACTCTGTGTTATTGTTTGTGTCACACTGCTTTGCTTTATCTTGGCCAGGTC
>NW_019947472.1:29516-34498 GCF_002910315.2 Salvelinus sp. IW2-2015 | reverse complement strand
AAAGCAAAAATTTCTAACTTGTTAACAGAATGTGCGAGCCAAAGACGATAGCATTTAGATAGTCTTGTTTATAATGTAAGGAATAAAGTAGCATGATTCAATATGTTCTGTTATTTTACAATGAAACACGCCAATTGAATGTTTGTGATAGTGTGTATAATGAGAGACGATCTAGTTGTAGAAAGCAGTCTAATTGAAAGCAAGCATTTAGTGTATTACTGAAAGCAGCATCTAGTTGTATTAAGAAAGCAGCATCTGAAGTTGTTATAATGAAAGCAGCATCTAGTTGTATTAATGAAAGCAGCATCTAGTGTGTTGTTAATGAAAGCAGCACATCTAGTTGTATTATGAAAAGCAGGTGCAGCATCTAGTTGTGTTAATGAAAGCAGCATCTAGTTGTATTAATGAAAGCAGCATCTAGTTGTATTAATGAAAGCAGCATCTAGTTGTATTAACTACTCACGGTAAATACTGTCCAACATCAACCAACGTTAGCAACAGTCAGATGCGGGCGCAGCATGCAACGTGGGTTTTGTTTTGTGTGAAAACAAAGCGGAAGGCAGTGACAGCACTCGGGATATTTTTTCAGCCTTCTAAGAGGACCAAATCTGAAGTGTGGTCGTATTTTGGGTTTTCCCGAGAGTGCTGAGGGAAACTTATTCGAAGATGGTCACCTTGTTCTGCAGAACATGCAACAACAACAACAAACATTGCGAAAGGGGGCAAAATCTCTTGAGTCGTCTTCGCACCACCACCCACCACTTTATAGCGAATGCAAGGTAAGTTAACTTTTAGTATGATGTGGGGACTTCGGAGTGGGGGAAAATGTCATGGTTTGTCTGTCTAACTTGCTAATAGCTTGTCAATTATGTAAACTGAAGCTTACAGTGGAACCTACTGTTGTAAAAACACTATACGTTGTTCTGCTGCTGTATGCATTGTGTGTCTGCAGACTCTGTTCGCCCATTGCACACGATAACACGCTATGTAGTTTAGTCACCCAACCAACATATTTTGTTCATTTAAAATCCGTCAGTCGTCGACTTGGTTGTAAAAGTGTTCCAACAGGGGAAACACTATAGAAACACTATAGATGGTATAGATGGTAAGTCCATTTATGGCAAGAACGGCTCAAATATGCAAAGAGAAACGACAGTCCATCATTATTTGTCACGTTCGTTATTCGCGATGAGACCAAAGCGCAGCGGGATTAGAATGCATCTTCTTTAATCAAGAAAGAACACAGAACGCACAAAAACAACGTACAAAAACAACAAAAACGAACGTGAAGCTATATAATCATAGTGCTGACACAAGCAACTAAACATAGGACATAGATAATCACCCACAAAATACTCAAGGAATATGGCTGCCTAAATATGGTTCCCAATCAGAGACAATGATAAACAGCTGCCTCTAATTGACAACCAATCTAGGCAACCATAGACATACAAAAACCCCTAGACTGGTTACAACCCCATAAACATACAAAAACCCTAGACAGGACACAAACATATATCACCCACGTCACACCCTGACCTAACCAAAAAACAAAGAATACTAAGGTCAGGGCGTGACATTACTTTAATGGTAAAACTGGTAAAATTCCAAGTCCATATTATGGCAAGAACAGCTCAAATAAACAAAGAGAAACGACAGTCCATCATTACTTTAAGACATGAAGGTCAGTCAATGCAGAAAATGTCAAGAACTTTGAAAGTTTCTTCAAGTGGAGTCGAAAAAACTATCAAGCGCTATGATGAAACTGGCTCTCATGAGGACCGCCACAGGAAAGGAAGATCCAGAGTTACCTCTGCTGCAGAGGATAAGTTCATTAGAGATACCAGCCTCAGAAATTGCAGCCCAAATAAATGCTTCATAGAGTTCAAGTAACAGACACATCTCAACATCAACTGTTCAGAGGAGACTGATTGAATCAGGCCTTCATGGTCGAATTGCTGGAAAGAAACCACAACTAAAGGACACCAATAATAAGAAAAGACTTGCTTGGGCCAAGAAACACAAGCAATAGACATTAGACATTAGACAGGTGGAAATTTGTCCTTTGGTCTGGAGTGCAAATTGGAGATTTTTGTTTCCAACCTCCGTGTCTTTGTGAAACGCAGAGTAGGTGAATGGATGATGACCTCCGCATGTATTTTTCCCACCGTGAAGCACGGAGAAGGAGGTGTTTTGGTGTAGGGGTGCTTTGCTGGTGACACTGTCTGTCATTTATTTAGAATTCACACACAATTCACACTTAACCAGCATTCTGCAGTGATACGTCATCCCATCTGGTTCGGGCTTTGTGGGACTATAATTTGTTTTTGAACAGGACAATGACCCAAAACACACCTCCAGGCAGTGTAAGTGCTATTTGACCAAGAAGGAGAGTGATGGCGTGCTGCATCAGATGACCTGGCCTCCGCAATCACCCAACCTCAACCAAATTGAGATGGTTTGGGATAAGTCGGACATGAGTCACTCCTTCTCTCTTTCTTTCTCTCTCTCGGAGGACCTGAGCCCTAGGACCATACGTCAGGACTACCGGGCATGATGACTCCTTGCTGTCCCCAGTCCCAGTCCACCTGGCCTTGCTGCTTTCAGTTCTTCAACTGTTCTGCTGCGGTTATGAACCCCTACTGTCCCAGACCTGCTGTTTCACCTCTTAATGATCGGCTATGAAAAGCCAACTGACATTTATTCCTGATTATTATTGACCATGCTTGTCATTTATGAACATTTTTAACATCTTGGCCATGTTCTGTTTAATCTCCACCGGCACGCCAGAAGAGGACTGGCACCCTCATAGCCTGGTTATCTCTAGGTTTTCTAGGTTTTGCCCTTTCTAGGGAGTTTTTCCTAGCCACCGGCTTCAACACCGCTGCTTGCCTGTTGGGGTTTTAGGCTGGTTTCTGTACAGCACTTCGAGATATTAGCTGATGTACGAAGGCTATATAAAATAAACTTGATTTGATTTGATTTGACAGCAGAGTGAAGGAAAAGAGCCAACAAGTGCTCACATATGGGGAACCCTTCAAGACTGTTGGAAAAGAATTCCAGTGAAGCTGGTTGAGAGAATGCAAGAGGTGCAAAGCGTTATCAAGGCAAAGGTGGCTAATTTGAAGAATCTCCAATAACTTCTTTTGGTTACGCATGATTCCATATGGTTATTTCATAGTTTGATCTCTCACTATATCTATCAATGTAGAAAATAGTACAAAAAAGAAAAACCCTTGAATGAGGTAGGTCACTGCACCTGTACATAGCCCATCGTAAATAGCCCATCCAACTACCCCATCCCCATATTGTTATCATTTAAAAAATTGCTCCTTGTCACAAGGATCTCTACTCTACAATCTTCTGCACATCTATCACTCCAGTGTTTAAATTGCTATTGTATTACTCGCCCCACGGCCTATTTATGCCTTACCTCCCTAATCTTACTATTTGCACACACTGTATGATGATTTATTTTATTGTATTATTGACTGTACGTGTTTATTCATGTGTAACTCTGTGTATTGTTTGTGTCACACTGCTTTGCTTATCTGCCAGGTCTCAGTTGTAAATGAGAACTTGTTCTCAACTAGCCTACTTGTTAATAAAGGTTAAATAAATAAAGAGGCACATTTTGTTTTATTTTAACCACTTGTAATTTAAAACAATCCCAGTAAAGTACTTAATTGTTACCGAGAAATTTTTATATTGAATAAAAATGGCTGAATTGGACCTTGCATTTCAATAGGATATAGGTTTATGAGAGAGAGATGACAGGACAGAGAAGAGAGAAGAGAGAGACAGAGAGAGCAGACAGACGAGAGAGAGACAGAGACAGACAGAGAGAGAGAGACAGAGAGACAGACAGAGAGAGACAGACAGAGAGAGAGAGACAGAGAGAAGACAGAGAGGACAGACAGAGAGCAAGAACAGACAGACGAGAGAGAGAAATAGAATTCCCCAGGATCAGTAGCGGTTAAGATCTCCGTTCCCAGCAGCCAGCGGTGCAGATAGGAGACGTTCTGTCCTGTTCCCCAGTCAGCCAGCGTGCAGATAGGAGACCGTTCTGTCCTGTTCCCCAGTCAGCCAGGTGCAGATAGGAGACCGTTCTGTCCTGTTCCCCAGTCAGCCAGCGGTGCAGATAGGAGACCGTTCTGTCCTGTTCCCAGTCAGCCAGCGGTGCAGATAGGAGACGTTCTGTCCTGTTCCCCAGTCAGCCAGCGGTGCAGATAGGAGACCGTTCTGTCCTGTTCCCCAGTCAGCCACGGGTGCAGATAGGAGACCGTTCTGTCCTGTTCCCAGTCAGCCAGCGGTGCAGATAGGAGACCGTTCTGTCTGTTCCCCAGTCAGCCAGCGGTGCAGATAGGAGACCGTTCTGTCCTGTTCCCGTCAGCCAGCGGTGAGATAGAGACCGTTCTGTCCTGTTCCCAGTCAGGCAGGTGCAGATAGGAGACCGTTCTGTCCTGTCCCCAGTCAGCCAGCGGTGCAGATAGGAGACCGTTCTGTCCTGTTCCCCAGTCAGCCAGCGGTGCAGATAGGAGACCGTTCTGTCTGTTCCCAGTCAGCCAGCGGTGCAGATAGGAGACCGTTCTGTCCTGTTCCCAGTCAGCCAGCGGTGCAGATAGGAGACCGTTCTGTCCTGTTCCCCAGTCCAGCGGTGCAGATAGGAGACCGTCTTGTCCTGTTCCCCAGTCAGCCAGCGGTGCAGATAGGAGACCGTTCTGTCCTGTTCCCCAGTCAGCCAGCGGTGCAGATAGGAACCGTTCTGTCCTGTTCCCCAGTCAGCCAGCGGTGCAGATAGGAGACCGTTCTGTCCTGTTCCCCAGTCAGCCAGCGGTGCAGATAGGAGACCGTTCTGTCCTGTTCCCCAGTCAGCCAGCGGTGCAGATAGGAGACCGTTCTGTCCTGTTCCCCAGTCAGCCAGCGGTGCAGATAGGAGACCGTTCTGTCCTGTTCCCCAGTCAGCGACAGCGTTGCAAGAT
>NW_019947472.1:20158-27283 GCF_002910315.2 Salvelinus sp. IW2-2015 | reverse complement strand
GGTTGCAGGATAGGAGAACTGTTCTGTCCTGTTCCCCAGTCAGCCAGCGTGCAGATAGAGAGCCGTTCTGTCCTGTTCCCCAGTCAGCCAGCGGTGCAGATAGGAGACCGTTCTGTCCTGTTCCCCAGTCAGCCAGCGGTGCAGATAGGAGACCGTTCTGTCCTGTTTCCCATCAGCCAGCGGTGCAGATAGGAGACCGTTCTGTCCTGTTCCCCAGTCAGCCAGCGGTGCAGATAGGAGACCGTTCTGTCCTGTTCCCAGTCAGCCAGCGTGCAGATAGGAGACCGTTCTGTCCTGTTCCCCAGTCAGCCAGCGGTGCAGATAGGAGACCGTTCTGTCCTGTTCCCCAGTCAGCCAGCGGTGCAGATAGGAGACCGTTCTGTCCTGTCCCCAGTCAGCCAGCGTGCAGATAGGAGACCGTTCTGTCCTGTTCCCCAGTCAGCCAGCGGTGCAGATAGGAGACCGTTCTGTCCTGTTCCCCAGTCAGCCAGCGGTGCAGATAGGAGACCGTTCTGTCCTGTCCCCAGTCAGCCAGCGTGCAGATAGGAGACCGTTCTGTCCGTTCCCCAGTCAGCCAGCGGTGCAGATAGGAGACGTTCTGTCCTGTTCCCCAGTCAGCCACGCGTGCAATAGGAGACCGTTCTGTCCTGTCCCATCAGCCAGCGGTGCAGATAGGAGACCGTTCTGTCCTGTTCCCCAGTCAGCCAGCGGTGCAGATAGGAGAACGTTCTGTCCTGTTCCCAGTCAGCCAGCGGTGGCAGATAGGAGACGTTCTGTCCTGTTCCCCAGTCAGCAGCGTGCAGATAGGAGACCGTTCTGTCCTGTTCCCCAGTCAGCAGCGGTGCAGATAGGAGACCGTTCTGTCCTGTTCCCCAGTCACAGCGTGCAGATAGGAGACCGTTCTGTCCTGTTCCCCAGTCAGCAGCGGTGCAGATAGGAACGTTCTGTCCTGTTCCCCAGTCAGCCAGCGGTGCAGATAGGAGACGTTCTGTCCTGTTCCCCAGTCAGCCAGCGGTGCAGATAGGAGACGTTCTGTCCTGTTCCCCAGTCAGCCAGCGTGCAGATAGGAGACCGTTCTGTCCTGTTCCCCAGTCAGCCAGCGGTGCAGATAGGAGACCGTTCTGTCCTGTTCCCCAGTCAGCCAGCGGTGCAGATAGGAGACGTTCTGTCCTGTTCCCCAGTCAGCCACGGTGCAGATAGGAGACCGTTCTGTCCTGTTCCCCAGTCAGCCAGCGGTCAGATAGGAGACCCTTCTGTCCTGTTCCCCAGTCAGCCAGCGGTGAGATAGGAGACCTTCTGTCCTGTTCCCCAGTCAGCCAGCGGTGAGATAGAGACCGTTCTGTCCTGTTCCCCAGTCAGCAGCGGTGGAGATAGGAGACCGTTCTGTCCTGTTCCCCAGTCAGCCAGCGGTGCAGATAGGAAAGCGTTCTGTCCTGTCCCCAGTCAGCCACGGTCAGATAGGAGACCGTTCTGTCCTGTCCCCAGTCAGCCACGGTGCAGATAGAGACCGTTCTGTCCTGTTCCCCAGTCAGCCAGCGGTCAGATAGGAGACCCTTCTGTCCTGTTCCCCAGTCAGCAGCGGTGCAGATAGGAGACCGTTCTGTCCTGTTCCCAGTCAGCCAGCGGTCAGATAGGAGACCGTTCTGTCCTGTTCCCCAGTCAGCCAGCGGTGCAGATAGAGAACGTTCTGTCCTGTTCCCCAGTCAGCCAGCGGTGCAGATAGGAGACCGTTCTGTCCTGTTCCCCAGTCAGCCAGCGGTCAGATAGGAGACCGTTCTGTCCTGTTCCCCAGTCAGCCACGGTGCAGATAGGAGACCGTTCTGTCCTGTTCCCCAGTCAGCCAGCGGTCAGATAGGAGACCGTTCTGTCCTGTTCCCCAGTCAGCCAGCGTGCAGATAGGAGACCGTTCTGTCCTGTTCCCAGTCAGCCAGCGGTGCAGATAGGACAGTTTTTCATACAGGCTACACTGCTACAACACAACACAGTCTGCAGCAATTTCCTCCCTTTCCACACAAACCCATTCCCAAACCCTCCATCCACACAAAAACCCATTCCAAAACCCTCCATCCACACAAACCCATACCAAACACCTCCATCCACACAAAACCCATTCCAAACCCTCCATCCACCACAACCCATTCCAAACCCTCCATCCACACAAACCCATTCCAAACCCTCCATCCACACAAACCCATTCCAACCCTCCATCCACACAATCCCATCCAAACCCTCCATCCACACAAACCCATTCCAAACCCTCCACACACAAACCCATTCCAAACCCTCCATCCACACAAACCCATTCTAACCCTCCATCCACACAACCCATTCCAAACCCTCCATTTCTATCCTGTCTCCACTTCATTTAGGACATGGTGTTAGGGTAGGTTAGGTTAGGGTTTTCCTCCTCGACCATCTCTCTAGACTCCATGGTTCTGTGTAGAATCACAGCATTGTTCCCACTCGGGGTTCACTGTCTATTCTGTTGAGAGGGTGGAAACACTGGATGCAATCCATTATCTCTTGGGTCCCCCCCCCCAAAAAAAAAAACCTGCATATTGACATGTGGATTTTCTCACACTGCAAAATATACAAAAATACACGTTTCAGAAGTGTGACTTTTCCTCATTGTTTGCTGGTTTCTCCAGTGCATAGTGTTGAGCAGATTCATAACATGATGCATCACCAGTGTGTCCACACCAGGCCTGGGAGATGGCTGTCTGGTTAGATGAGGGCAGGAGATAGGGCTGTCTGGTTAGATGAGGAGGAATAGTGGTTACTGTATAAGGCCTGGGATGTGACTGTCTGGTTAGATGAGGGCAGGAGATAGGGTTACTGTATAAGGCCTGGGATGTGACTGTCTGGTTAGATGAGGGTAGGAATAGTGGCTGTCTGGTTAGATGAGGCAGAGATAGTGGTACTGTATAAGACCGGGGATGTCTGTCTGGTTAGATGAGGGCAGGAGATAGTGTTACTGTATAAGCCTGGGAAGTGACTGTCTGGTTAGATGAGGGCAGGAGATAGGTTACTGTATAAGGCCTGGGATGTGTCTGTCTGGTTAGATGAGGGCAGGAGATAGTGTCTGTCTGGTTAGATGAGGGCAGGAGATAGTGGTTACTGTATAAGGCCTGTGAAGTGTCTGTCTGGTTAGATGAGGCAGGAGATAGTGGTTACTGTATAAGGCCTGGGAAGTGACTGTCTGGTTAGATGAGGCAGGAGATAGTGACTGTCTGGTTAGAAAGGCAGGAGATAGTGGTTACTGTATAAGGCCTGGGAGATAGTGGTACTGTATAAGGCCTGGGAGTGACTGTCTGGTTAGATGAGGGCAGGAGATAGTGGCTGTCTGGTTAGATGAGGGCAGGAGATAGTGGTTACTGTATAAGGCCTGGGATGTGACTGTCTGGTTAGATGAGGGCAGGAGATAGTGTCTGTCTGGTAGATGAGGGCAGGAGATAGTGGTTACTGTATAAGGCCTGGGATGTGACTGTCTGGTTAGATGAGGCAGGAGATAGGTGGCTGTCCGGTTAGATGAGGGCAGGAGATAGTGGTTACTGTATAAGGCCTGGGAACGTGGTGACTGTCTGGTTAGATGAGGGCAGGAGATAGTGGTTACTGTATAAGTGTAGACCGATGAATAATAACACCAATGGTTATATTACTATTGTCTTATAATAGTAACCTAATATATATATACACACACACACATCATCTGGCCCCTAATAGCAGCCTATCAACTGTCTCTATGGTTAATTAGCTGCACGGTGCGCACTGTAGCATTCTCTAGTGTTCTGACTCCAATCCAGTGGTGGCATCCCGGTCCATGTTTTACCGGTAGCGCTCCGGTCAGACGAAGGAGGGGGTCCGGGATGCGCGCTCGTGGATTGGCCGCGACATGCTTGTCACAACCGGAGGAGGCTGGGAAGAAAAGGAGTGTTGTGTATCGAGGCCGTGTCGGGAAAGTGGAACACAATCACTGCCGCTGGAATGACCGTCCTGGCGGGTCATACATCAGTCGTTTAGTGAGGATATACGRTTACCAGGATATAATGGATGTTGACATTAATCTCTGAGTTTGAGAAAAAGGGGGGACGTTCCATATCGATTTTTTCCCCTGCTGTCTCGGATGCCGCATTTCTTGTTGCTTTGGTCTGTCGCTGGCAGCTGCTCCTCACAGTAATACAAAACACACACTGCTGCTATTGAAAGAGCTGTGTGTGTGTGTGTGTGCTGCGATCCAAAAGACCCCCGAATGGAAGGAATTTGTTGATCGCAGCGGAACGGTTTTGGACTCTTTTAATAAGATAAAAGACATTGTCGGTTGTTTGAAAAGCAGGGCCCGTGAGTCTTCGGGTTGACACTGGTGCTACTTGCCGTTAGCTTGTGTTGCTAACGGAATCAAAGCTGCCTCTGTGAAGTGGATTCACTACCAACACTGAACATTACCTTGACATACAGAAATCACAAACTCAATCAAACAAGTTTTACGCAAGAGAGAAGGTATCGTGTAATGGTGACATTTTATCTTCTACCAAATAGCCTTACATTGAGGAGTGGATTAGAAGGAACACCGTATTAGTGGAATCAAGTCTGGTTATTTGGTATTGGGTTACTGGAGGCTTCTCAGCCGCCTGCTGTCACACGGTAAGAAGACCGACGGTTGGAGCTTCATCTGCACCCGGTAAGTTAAATTAGATGGACCCGTTTGATTCACACAGTCGCGRATCTTGGTTACACACTTGTTATGACACTTTGGATGACTGAATAGTGAAAGATGGCACATATTTCATTGTTTTTTTAAAAGACTTTAGTAGGTTTAACTAGTGAGTGGTTCACTTTCATAAGCCAATGAAGTCCTGGTTGAGTGTAGACTATTTTTCTTTTGGATCCAATATTTTGGAATGAGTGAAAATTAACGCAATTTGTAGTTTTCTGCATTGGCTCGCTCGCTCACTCAATTCTTCACAAGCCTATTGCTTCCGCCAGTAGTAAGTCAGGCTCGCTACCCCACTAAAGGCAGGTGTCTGGTAGAGTGGGATGTTTTTTGTAGGACCCTGCCCTGCGTCCCAGTCTCAGCCCACTTAAGCCGAGTTGAGTAGGTTGTCTGGGGTGTAGGGACCTGCCTCCCTTCATCCCAGTCCTCCCCCACTAAAGCCCCGTGGTAGCTGGTATTGTAGGACTGCCCCCTTCCCAAGTCTCCCCACCTGCCCCGAACCGGGTCGAGTCTTGTGTTGACCTGCCTGCGTTCCCAGTCGTTCGACGACCCACGGTTAAAAAGCCAGGGTTGATCTGGGCGTGGGTGGGTGGTGCTCAAAGTGCTAGGAACCGAGGCACCCTCCCGCGCTTCCGGTGTTCGCTATCGTGGCGCCGTGTTTTCGGGTATGTCCTATGGCTCGGTGGGTCCTCCCTCGGCTCTTTTTTTTTTTTTTTTCTTCTTCCGACAGACCGCTCCCCCCGCCCCCTCCCCCCGCTTACACACCCACGCCAGCTAGACAAAGCCTCAGGCTCTGTCTGGTGTATTTGTGGACCGCCTCCTCTCACTCATGGTAGCTGCTTGGCCCCACTGGGAAGCCAAGTTGTTGGAGATCCTGGGCTGGGAGGGTTGTGGAGGCTGGAGGAAGTCGAAGAGGGAGAAGGGCGAGGGAGGGAGGGGCCGGGAGGCTGGGGGCGGGCGAGGGGAGCGAGGAAGGGCGAGAGAGTGCGTGTGGGCGGCCCAGGGCTGGAGGAGAAAATGGCCAGTGTCGGGGTGTTGTGGTAAAGAACCTGGCCTTCGCTCGCCCCAGTCTAATTCTCGAAAACCCCCACTGAGAGAGCACGGAGGCAAGGTTTTGTGAGTTTTCTTCAGTGTCATACCCTTACACACCAGACACCAGCCGCACGGCGCGGGGCTTTTTTCTTAGTGTGGGGGGAGGATGGGAGGGAAGGAGATGTAAGTGTTGGGGGGGAGTAGGATTTCTTCTACACCAGACACTGGCTTTGTGGGGGAGACTGGGAGAGGGATCAGGTCCTACACCAGACACTGGCTTTAGTGGGAAGCTGGGAGAGGAGGCAGGTGCCTACACAGACCACTCTGGGAGCTGGGCCTTTAACGTTTGGGGGAGAGACTGGGAGAGGAGGCAGGTCCTACACCAGACACTGGCTTTAGTGGGGGAGACTGGGAGAGGGGGCAGGTCCTACACCAGCACTCGGCTTTAGTGGGGAGACTGGAGAGGAGGAGGTCCTACACCAGACACTGGCTTTAGTGGGAGACTGGAGAGGAGCAGGTCCTACACCAGACACTGGCTTTAGTGGGAGACTGGGAGAGGAGGAGGTCCTACACCAGACACTGGCTTTAGTGGGGAGACTGGGAGAGGAGAGGTCCTACACCAGACACTGGCTTTAGTGGGAGACTGGGAGAGGAGAGGTCCTACACCAGCACTGGCTTTAGTGGGGGAGCTGGGAGAGGGCAGGTCCTACACCAGAACTGGCTTTAGTGGGGAGACTGGGAGAGAGCAGTCCTACACCAGACACTGGCTTTAGTGGGGAGACTGGGAGAGGAGAGGTCCTACACCAGACACTGGCTTTAGTGGGAGACTGGGAGAGGAGAGGTCCTACACCAGACACTGGCTTTAGTGGGGAGACTGGGAGAGGAGAGGTCCTACACCAGACACTGGCTTTAGTGGGGAGACTGGGAGAGGAGAGTCCTACACCAGACACTGGCTTAGTGGGGAGACTGGGAGAGGGAGTCCTACACCAGACACTGGCTTTAGTGGGGAGACTGGAGAGGAGGAGGTCCTACACCAGACACTGGCTTTAGTGGGAGACTGGGAGAGAGAGGTCCTACACCAGACACTGGCTTTAGTGGGGAGACTGGGAGAGGAGGCAGTCCTACACCAGACACTGGCTTTAGTGGGGAGACTGGAGAGGAGGGCAGGTCCTACACAGACACGGGCTTTAGTGTATCTGGGTTCTGAACACTTTCCGATCCACTGATATGTCGAAACCTTTTGGTGATTAAAAAAACGCTTTATGTCCCTTATTGCCACTAGTGAGTCATCTCAGAAGTTGGCCTCGTGTTCTGATTAGATAGCGTTTAGGGACAGTAGCTGTCCATGGTTCTGCAGCTACTCGAGTAAGTTGCTCTCTTGC
>NW_019947472.1:12634-16136 GCF_002910315.2 Salvelinus sp. IW2-2015 | reverse complement strand
AATTAAGGTCTGAAAAGGCCCCTTAATTCCCCCCCCCCCCCCCCCCTACAATATTTTAGCTAATGTCAAATATTGAAGTGCTAGACTAGACAACATTTAGGAAGTTACCTTGTCATTTCTCCACCGTTGTCAAAATGGCTAAATAACTCAATATACCGAATCAACCTGATGCATTGAATAGAAGATTCAAAGAACGGAACATATTGTATTTTCATTAGCGGTCTGTCTGTGTGTCCGCGGCGATATGGGAGCTGTTCACCTTTCTGGGTCCTGACGCCTGACAGTATTATTTTTTATTTTTTCATCAACCCGCCCGGTTGACCGGATTACACAGTCACTATTTATTTACAGAACACAGAAAATAGAGTCCACTTCACCTTCCTAGTGAAAAGGGGGTTGGAATCCACGCTGTAGACTTCGCCAATCTGAGATGACTAGTGTCTATTATAAGGACTGTTACAATGCGCTCCAACCGGACATCAACCTTTGACTGGGTGAATTGGGAAGCCGACTGATCTTGCTACTGATAGTCTAGTTTTCCTATTTTATCAGCATAGACACACAAAACCATATTCTGAATTTTGCAAAGAGATAAAGGAGTGTTGTATTCATCTGTCACTTATCAGATGATCATTCGTGGAACGTGTGCGTATGAAATGCAGCTTCATCCGCTGAGCAAAGTCTATTTATTAAGTTACTTTCACCTGTTTTTGTTTTAATGGGCTTTCTGGGTATCTATGATCTAGATGCTATCAGTGATGCCGTGCTGCTCTGTACTCACAGTAGGGACTGCTGAGTGTTGGCACAACAGACACAGTAGATCTGCATTCCTGCTCCATTGATTTCTCTGTTTTTTAAAAGCTGCTCTCCATAAACATCCACCAATCACCTTAAATGTGATTGGAGTGGGACGGCCTATCAGATCACGATGGGACTTGACGGTAGTAAAACCATAGAGGCTTAGCGTCTCCGCCACAGAACGGAGAATGGTGATGTTAAAGGGTGTTTGACTGATGAGAGCCTACTGGGAGATGAGTCAGGTCCTACACCAGACACTGGCTTTAGTGGGGAGACTGGGAGAGGAGAGTCCTACACCAGACACTGGCTTTAGTGGGGAGACTGGGAGAGGAGAGGTCCTAACCACGACACTGGCTTTAGTGGGAGACTGGGAGAGGAGAGGTCCTACACCAGACACTGGCTTTAGTGGGGAGACTGGGAGAGGAGCAGTTCCTACACCAGACACTGGCTTTAGTGGGAGAGCTGGAGAGGAGGCAGTTCCTACACCAGCTCTGCTTGGATACAAATTCTCTTCCAGTTTTCTTTTCTCATTAGTGATATAAAAGGTCTTACACACTCTCCCGGTGTTTGTCCAATGTTACATCCACAAAGAGCAGTAGGTTGTAATCTGTAAACACAACAGGACAACTGATGAAAGCTAGCGTGATTCTGGCTGTGGCTGTGAGTTGGCTAGCCAGAGATGACTGTGAAATATAGAGGCGGTATTAGCTTCATTAAATATCTGTGTTTATRGCGATGCAAAGACTATTCTGTATGGGTGTTTTGCATTTTGTCAGTGTCTCCTGATGGCCTCTGCTGTTTTAAATGAAACGACCTACATTTCCTGATATGAATCTGGTGGCATCTGAGAGTTGGCCGGCAACGGAGACGGGCTATAGGCCAATCATATTATTCAAACTATCTATAGACCTATCACATAAATTGCATTTGTATAATCTTATGTTTTAAATCAAATCTAATTTTATTGGTCACATACACATGGTTAGCAGATGTTATTGGTCACATACACATGGTTATCAGATGTTATTGGTCACATACACATGGTTAGCAGATGTTAATGCGAGTGTAGTGAAATGCTTGTGCTTCTAGTTCCGACCGTGCAGTAATATCTAACAAGTAATCTAACAATTTCACAACAAATACCTTATACACACACAAGTGTAAATTAATGAATAAGAATATGTACATACAAATATATGAATGAGTGATGCAGTGATGCAGTAGATGGTATAGAGTACAGTATATACATATGAGATGAGTAATGTAGGGTATATAAACATTAATGTTTCACAATGCAGTTGTTGAGTCGTCAGCATTCAAGGGGCATAAAGACATCTGATTGTAGACCCAGGTAACTACAGTATATATAGCCCTATATACCCTAGGTTAACTACAGTAATTATAGCCCTATATACCCCAGGTTAACTACAGTATATATAGCCCTATATACCCTAGGTTAACTACAGTATATATAGCCCTATATACCCCAGGTTAACTACAGTCATATATATATGCCCTTAGTACCCTAGGTAACTAACAGTATATATAGCCCTATATACCCTAGGGTTAATCGTTTAGCTTTCTAGGTGTATATATATATATCGCCTATATACCCTTATAGGTTAACTATAGACTATATACTAGCCCTATATTACTGCCTTAGGTTAACTACCAGTTAATATATATTATAGCCCTATATACCCTCCAGGTTAACTACATATATACTTTATAGCCACTTAATATACCCCTTAAAGGCGTGTAACTACAGTATAGTATAGCTCGCTTATAATACAACCTAGGTTTAACGTTACAGTATATATTAGCCCTATATACCCTAGGTTAATCAGCGCCTAGATCTATATATAAGTATATAGCCCTATATACCCTAGGTTTAACTACAGTATATATATATAAGCCCTATTAACCCGTTAGTTAAACTACAGTTACCTATATAGCCCTATATACGCTAGGTTAACTACAGTATATATATAGCCCTATATACCCTAGGTTAACTACAGATATATAGCCCTATATACCCCATGGTTAACTACAGTATATAAGCCCGCATATACCCTAGGTTAGAACATTAAACCAAATATTAATTATGTAATTAGCGGCCATATACCCCTAGGTTTAACTACAGATATATATAGCCCCATATACCCGTACCGATTGCAACTTACTAGTAATATAGCCCTATATACCCCAGGTTAACTCTACTGAGTGTATATAGTCCGCTATATTACCGAGACTCTGGAGCGTGAATGAAAGCCATCTGCAACACAACGACCTGGAGAGACTAGAGGTCAAGAATATAAAGATGTTTGGTCTGTTATTTTTTTCTCCACTGTGTCCGCCAAGTGTGTTTAACATTGGCTGCTTCAACACACACACACACATCCTCTACCTGTCTGTGTCGTTCCTACTCCTGATTCCTGGTTGAACTTCCTGTCTATGTAGTTCTCTCCTGATTCCTGGCTGAACTACCTGTCTACCTGTCTATGTGGTTCTCTCCGGCTGAACTACCTGTTCTACCTGTCTATGTGGTTCTCTCCTGGCTGAACTACTTGTCTACCTGTCTATGTAGTTCTCTCTTGATTCCTGGCTGAACTGACCTGTCTACCTGTCCTATGTAGTTCTCTCTCCTGATTCCTGCGCGTGTAACTACCTGTCTACCTTCTATGAGTCCTCTCCTGATTCCCAA
>NW_019947472.1:0-4841 GCF_002910315.2 Salvelinus sp. IW2-2015 | reverse complement strand
CAGGACATCGTCCTCATTTTTCAGTCTGGCTCATTATCATTTCGACTTCTAATTCTGACACTTTCACAGAATAATATATTGAAATATCTGGGTTAATGAATGTTGCAGACAGGGAATGGGATATGTTCCCTACGGCTGCGTAGTGATATCTCTTTATGACGAGGTGTGCTTCGCCCTGATAAAGCGGCATTATAAATCACACTTCTAAGAAGACATTAACTATAGCTGTGAAAATGAATCTTTCTCCTTCTAGTCGTCCCTATAACATGGCTGTACTTACTGCAGGAGCAATGGAGGCCCTCATCATTCAGGGCAAGTGGGGCAGAGCCTGGTTTGCATATTGACATTAATGAGTATCACATATCAATTTGCAAACCATGTACAAAGTTAATAAAGCCGTATATAAACATTCTCTTTTTTTTTTAGTTTTCTTGATTTAAGGCAGCTCCAGAATGCTGGTGTTTCAGCCTAGATCAGTGCTTTCTGTGGTGGGCGGGGCAGCCAGCGGGAAAGACAGAGCGTAGGGGTTGGTAATGTTCTCTAGTTACGCCGTGATTGGCTCAGTGTTCTGTCACTCATGGTGGACACTACATCACTGCAGAATCTACAGGGAGATCTAGGCAGTTTAAGCCCCCTTGGGTGCTGCCAGAGATTAACATTAGAAGTGCCCGTCCAAGACGGCTCAAGGTCATTGGCCACAGATAAAATGATGTCAAATCACGTTATATCTATCCCCAACTATGATTGGACGGATCATGTCAACATCATACTTTCACAATCTTACCTAGCAGTCATCATCATGAATTACGTCGACAATCTACTGGCAAATCCTTTTCAATTATAGATTAAATGTATCGGTGCTCATCGGCCATTGGGCATAAACATTACACGACAAGTCGGAATTCGCAAATTCGACAAGGAGTGGTTTGGAAGGAGTCCGTGGCTAACTGCAAGCGCTGCAAAGCAATCACTATTTTGCTTCCCCTGCCTAATATTCAGTGGAGAGGGTGTGTGGTCCAAGTCTGGGTTTAAGGGTCTCTTTTCCCCCCAGGCTTAAAATGATAAACATTCATCTGCAAAACCATGGGCCAGAAAAAGGTTGAATACATTGGCAATGCTGTCAATCCAGCATGACTTCTGCCACGTTCAAATCAACTGGACATTAGGAAATGCGGAAATCTGACTTCAGTGAGTTCAAGACAACTGGGAAATCTGGGGAAAAAAACAAGCTCTGACTGGGGAAAATACGTTTTGAACGGTCATCCAACTGGGAATTTCAAGTCGGGAACTCAGGCTTCTTTCTAGAGCTCTGACCTGAAGATCACTGACGTCATGATTCGTCCTTGTATTTCTCCAAGCTCCTAGTTGTCTTGAAAGCAGCATAAATCCATAGAATGCCAGGCTTTGATGGCAAAGTTTCATGACAAAATNTTCCCCAGTGGAGAGCTCTGTCCCTGACCAGGACATCGTCCTCATTTTCCCCAGTGGAGAGCTCTGTCCCCGACCAGGACATCGTCCTCATTTTCCCCAGTGGAGAGCTCTGTCCATGACCAGGACATCGTCCTCATTTTCCCCAGTGGAGAGCTCTGTCCCCGACCAGGACATCGTCCTCATTTTCCCCAGTGGAGAGCTCTGTCCCTGACCAGGACATCATCCTCATTTTCCCCCGTGGAGAGCTCGCTCCCTGACCAGGACATCGTCCTCATTTTCCCCAGTGGAGAGCTCTGTCCCTGACCAGGACATCGTCCTCATTTTTCAGTCTGGCTCATTATCATTTCTACTTCTAATTCTGACACTTTCACAGAATAATATATTGAAACATCTGGGTTAATGAATGTTGCGGACAGGGAATGGGATATGTTCCCTACGGCTGCGTAGTGATATCTCTTTATGACGAGGTGTGCTTCGCCCTGATAAAGCAGCATTATAAATCACACTTCTAAGAAGACATTAACTATAGCTGTGAAAATGAATCTTTCTCCTTCTAGTCGTCCCTATAACGTGGCTGTACTTACTGCAGGAGCAATGGAGGCCCTCATCATTCAGGGCAAGTGGGGTAGAGCCTGGTTTGCATATTGACATTAATGAGTATCACATATCAATTTGCAAACCATGTAAAAAGTTAATAAAGCCGTATATAAACATTCTCTTTTTTTTTWGTTTTCTTGATTTAAGGCAGCTCCAGAATGCAGGTGTTTCATCCTAGATCAGTGCTTTCTGTGGTGGGCGGGGCRACCAGCGGGAAAGACAGAGCGTAGGGGTTGGTCATGTTCTCTAGTTACGCTGTGATTGGCTCAGTGTTCTGTCACTCATGGTGGACACTACATCACTGCAGAATCTACAGGGAGATCTAGGCAGTTCAAGTCCCCTTGGGTGCTGCCAGAGATTAACATTAGAAGTGCCCATCCAAGAAGGCTCAAGGTCATTGGCCACAGATAAAAATKATGTCAAATCACGTTATATCTACCCCCAACTATGATTGGACTGATCGTGTCAACATCATACTTTTCAAAATCTTACCTAGCRGTCATCGTCATGAATCACGTCGACAATCTACTGGCAAATCCTTTTCAATTATAGATTAAAATGTATCGGTGCTCATCGGCCATTGGGCATAAACATTACACGACAAGTCGGAATTCGCAGATTCGACAAGGAGTGGTTTGGAAGGAATCCGTGGCTAACTGCAAGCGTTGCAAAGCAATCACTATTTTGCTTCCCCTGCCGAACATTCAGTGGAGAGGGTGTGTGGTCCAAGTCTGGGTTTAAGGGTCTCTTTTCCCCCCAGGCTTCAAATGATAAACATTCATCTGCAAAACCATGGGCCAGAAAAAGGTCCCTGCTGTCAATCCAGCATGACTTCTGCCACGTTCAAATCAACTGGAAATGAGGAAATGCGGAAATCTGACTTCAGTGAGTTCAAGACAACTGGGAACTCTGGGGAAAAAAACAAGTTCCGACTGGGGAAAATACGTTTTGAACGGTCATCCAACTGGGAATTTCAAGTCGGGAACTCTGGCATCTTTCTAGAGCTTTGACCTGAAGATCACTGACGTCATGATTCGTCCTTGTATTTCTCCAAGCTCCTAGTTGTCTTGAAAGCAGCATAAATCCATAGAATGCCAGGCTTTGATGGCAAAGTTTCATGACAAAATTTGCCCATGAAGGACTGCCGCACCACCTTCCTGTTCAAGTGAGCACAAAGTCCAAAAATGTCTTGTATGCTGCTGCATAAATTATGTAATATGCCAGGGAGAAATGTATACTGTAGCTATGAAAGTAATACTAAGTGTATGTTGTGTAGTAAACTGTTAGTAGCCCATGTGCCTCACCCTAATAATTTGGTCCCTTTCCCCCTCATAACTTAGCCTACTGTTCTGACTTGGTGGTGCACGTGTAGCCTATAACATGCTTTAGAGAAATGTCATCATCGAATATTGTAAAAGCTTTTATTGTCTGCTTTATATGCCCCCTTTATTTATCCTACGGTTCTGACTTGGTGTGCAGGGAGAACACTGTAAGAACGGCCCATGTTCTGAATTCTGTCRYTGTACAWTTCAAAAAGKGCTAAACAAATAGTTATATTGACTAACGTTACGTCCGTCCTAGCTCGCTCATTAATGTCTTAATGTCTTAAAATGACGGATTGCCTCTTATCCACTCATCGTTCCTTTATGCCTTAGTTTGTACGTCTCAATTGTCAGTAGAAACCACGTTTGTTTATTAAGCAAGTCAGCCACATCAGCTATGTTTTTAAAAAAGGTAGTAAATGAGGCAGAAGGAAACTGTTTGGCTGCCAGACAAGGCTCCGCTGATGTCCAGGTGTAGCAGTGGTAAGGATTAACAACATGGTGCTGAAAAGAAAGCTCTGCTGTTGAGACAGCTTTATGTAGAGGCCCTAACAGTTTGTGGAGACCGTTTGTCACCGTTATAGTGCAGTTAATGTATTGTTTAGTGTTTGTGGCTTTGCAGGCGTGTATCTAAAAAATAATGTTGACTTTGCTCCACCAAGATTTACATCCTGAAATCCCCATTGTACTGGAGAGATACTACTTAAGACGTTTTTTGTGGGTATCTGTACTTCACTTTACTATTTATATTTTTGGCAACTTTTACTTTTACTTCACTACATTCCTAAAGAAAATAATGTACTTTTTACTCCATACATTTTCCCTGACATTTTTTTTTGATAGGAAAATGGTCCAATTCACACACTTATCAAGAGAACATCCCTGCAGCCTTTTGATCAGGCGGACTCACTTCAACACATGCTGAGTTTGTAATTTACGTCTGAGTGTGTCGGGCGTGCGCCCCTGGCTATCTGTCAACAACAACAAACCTGAACTGTCTGGTTTGCTTCATATAAGGAATTTGAAATGGTTTATACTTTTTACTTTTGATACTTAAGTGTATTTAAAACTATATACTTTTAGCCTTTTACTCAAGTAGGATTTTACTGGGTGACTTTCCCTTGAGACATTTTCTATGAAGTTATCTTTACTTTCACTCAAGTTTGACAATTGAGTATTTTTTCCACCACTGGAAAACACACATCACCTTTCTTACTGCTGAGGTGAAAGCAGAGCACATAGCAGAGCACATAGCAGAGCACATAGCAGAGCACATAGCAGAGCACATAGCAGAGCACATAGCAGAGCACATAGCAGAGCAGATAGCAGAGCAGATAGCAGAGCACATATCAGAGCACATAGCAGAGCACATAGCAGAGCACATAGCAGAGCACATAGCAGAGCAGAAAACAACAGAGATCGATCCTCTTAGTGTTGTGGTAACCATGACATTATGCTCTCTTTCCCCCCCATCCCTAGGGTCTGATTGGA
>NW_019947471.1:20077-21866 GCF_002910315.2 Salvelinus sp. IW2-2015 | reverse complement strand
GGCTGAAATTCCAGAGCTTCCGCCTTCAGTCTGCCCTCGCCTGGCCTCCTACCCACCATGGGGTTCTCTCCTGGGGTCTCCCAGCAGACAGGCCATCTATCCTGGGTTGGTGGCCCACGGTAGGTGCTGCCTATCCCGTGGAGCCTTGCATTGATACCACGGACCCTGCCTTTGGTCTGGGACACAGCCACTCCCCCATCACTGGTCTAGCACGGTCACAAGCAATTAGGAGTGGGGCTGTGTCTCGGAGACTGCGTCCACATACCCCGGTGTTGCCATGGAGACCAACACGGACATCAAGCCTGAGAAAAACAACCCACACCCCAGATAGAGATGTGTTAAGATACAATTGAACTTGCATTTGAGAGTGTTACTATCTGAAAGGTTTTGTGTTAAGTGGTAATAATGAAACATGTAGCCTTCGAGTAGTACTGGCGAGGAGAGATTTATTTATATGTGTTGCAGTTGTTCAATAATAATTCAGTGTTTTACTATTATTAAATTAACAGGTTGGATAATCTTACGTGTTGGAGTTTCGGGGTATAAAGTCCTACAAGAATAGCTTAATTAAAAACCCACAGACCGGCATTTGAACACCTCTGGAGTCATCTTCAATCTTGTTTGCAACACCTGTCTATTTCTGTTGGTCTCAATTTTCCTTTCTTGTCTCACCAATTTATCTTGGCATTGACGACATACTAGCTTTAAATAACTAATCCCAAACATATTTGCTGCCATGGTAGCTGAGAGCTTTACATCCCCAAACCCTTCCATGTGTTGCAGGCCGTTTACGTACGTACTAATTATCTCCTAATTATATAAATACACATCATTCAGATAATCAGCACTAACTCCCTTCACTTCATCTATGTGCCTTAAATACCCACTCAGAGATGAAGAAAGACAGAAAACATAGAGAAAACCACACATTTTCCACTTGAACTTAATTACTTTTTAATTACTGTAGGTTTCGTCACATATGGCACAATATTCCATATGTAGTGCACTATATAGGRAATAAGGTGCCATTTTGAAGGCAGCCTAGATGTATCCAAGCACAGGAGGGCCCATGTGAAGCCTCTAGCTAGGACCTGGATTAGAAATGATGGTCACACTTTATTTKGATAGTCCAGCWGGTCCATCTGTAGATRCTYTACAGATGGTTATAYTATCACCAAACTATAGTATCTGTTGATAAGAAAATGCTTGGTYATGGTTAAGGTTAGGTTTAGAATAAGGGTTAGGGTAAGGGTTAAGGTTAGGGTAAGGGTTATGATAAGGTTTTAGTTTAGTGTTAGGAGGGTTAAGGGTTAAGGTTAGGGTTAGGGCTACAGTTAGTGTTAGTAGATTGTTATTTGAAATGTTACTGATAGTCTGTAGACCATCTACAGATGGACTATCCTAATAAAATGTTACTGAAATGATCGACAGGTAGAGAGGCTATTTTTCAGCTGTTTTTTATTAAGTTTACTGGGATACCCACACGACAGGTCTAGGTGATAGATGTCAAATACACGACTATTCACCAGGGAATGGAATCAAACGCAAAAAGCAATGTGAATACTAGAGCATAGAGGATGTAACACAGAGATATACTAAGTAAATATGAATATCTAAAATGCACAMTTTAAAAAAAAATYATAACTTAWGCCACTGTCGTGTCTTTACTATCATTAATGTGATGAATTATGTTGAATTATTACAATGATTAAATTAATCCCGTAACAATTAACTCATTAGCAATCTTGGGGCACCACGGAAAAAGTTTATTTAATGAGTTACCGTTTTC
>NW_019947471.1:9939-14006 GCF_002910315.2 Salvelinus sp. IW2-2015 | reverse complement strand
TCTGCATAACTCTTAAAGATCTCTTACATTTCAGTCATCATAAGTCATTAGTTAATTTACCTTCAGTCTCATTCTGAATGTCACAAAATCCTTGGATATCTGTACGACCCTAGCAGAAATGATGAATAAGTGTTTGTTATAATGGGTACATCAGACGTACCAACGGTCGTTTGATAGGGAAATGTTCTTTTCTCATCTTCGGTCGAGTTTCAAGACTATTTTACAAATATAGCTGCAGACTGTGAATGTGAAGTCTTTAGTTTTGTAGATTTCTTAACCATTTGTAATGTATTCAGCTGGTGCTGCACCTAACTGGTCTATAGAGTGGTAGCCATTTAAATCGCCAACCATTTCAACATGTAGCTACAGCTCCATGCTCTCTGGTCTATAGAGATGTTCTTCTTCTCTGTTGAAGTTTCAGTGTTTAACCATTTCGTACCTTCCAGCTCACACTGTCGGTCCCGCTGGTCTAATGTAGAGCTAGAACCATTTTACATGCATGTAGAAACCCGGCAATGTACTGGTCTTCTAGAGATTAAAATTTCTTAACCATTTCAGGGTGTCGACACACATGTTCTCTGGTCTAATGTTAATTTCTCGCCGACATAATGTCTGTGCTCACGTGGGTGGGGTCACAACACTGGTTAAGACTTTATATGAAAAACAAGTCTTTTCATTTAGAAGGCTAACATAACATTTCATCTTCTCACAAATAGTTTCATATTTAATCATATAAGTTCCCAAGATTTGGACGTGAACCTGACAACTGGGAAATATACACATTCAGATATACAGTTATGTTGTTATACTGTTCTTAGTTACTCACAAATACTCTAGGGTCAAGCGGGCAGGTTGTTGGGCGGCCGGCCGTCACAAGACGCGAGATTTCATCTGGAGAGAGACACACAAGCTCAGCAGAGGCAAACAAGCCTAAGATCACCATGTGCAATGCCAAGCGTCGGCTGAAGTGGTGTAAAGCTCGCCGCCATTGGACTCTGGAGCAGTGGAAACGCGTTCTCTGGAGTGATGAATCACGCTTCACCATCTGGCTGTCCGACAGACGATTCTGGGTTTGGTGGATGCCAGGAGAACGCTACCTGCCCTAATGCATAGTGCCAACTGTAAAGTTTGGTGGAGGAGGAAGATGGTCTGTGGCTGTTTTTCATGGTTTGGGCTAGGTCGCTTAGTTCCAGTGAAGGGAAATCTTAACACTACAACAATCAATTACATTCTAGACGATTTCATGCTTCCAACTTTGTGGCAACAGTTTGGAGAAGGCCTTTTCCTGTTTCAGCATGACCATGCCCTCGTGCACATAGTGAGGTCCATACAGAAATGTTTTGTTGAGATTGGTGTGGAAGAACTTGACTGGCCTTCACAGAGCCCTGACCTCAAGCCCATCTAACCCCTTTGGGATGAATTGGAACGTCAACTGTGAGCCAAGCCTAGTCGCCCAACATCATTGCCCGACCTCACTAATGATCTCGTGGCTGAATGGAAGCAAGTCCACACAGAAATGTTCCAACATCTAGTGGAAAGCCTTCCCAGAAGAATGGAGGCTGTTATAGCAGCAAAGGAGGGACCAACTTCATCTTAACGCTCATGATTTTGGAATGAGATGGCACTTAAGCAATTGTTTTCCATTGTAATGTGGTAGTAAGCATTCTTAGCTAATACCTGAAGAATTCTATTAGCTCCACAAACTAATACAATCTTGTAACATCAGCAACTACAGTATCTGGCTCACTCCCACCAGATGTTATATTGTTAATATGGTATTGTTAATAGTCTGGGGAAAAAACACTTTTCAGTGAATTTGCGTTTAGACAGGCAGCCACATTCTGATCTTTGTCAATTATTGGGCCTATCTGATATACTGTATATCTTCCCCAATGTGCAAACAGCTAAAATTGTATTTACACGTTGTGTAATAATACAATTGTATAGATCAATCAAAGAACAATCAAAACAAAGGCTATTAAAATAAAAATAAAAATATATATAATGTGTCCATATCATTGGTGTTCCCATCTTGAAAATCACTCATTAGAAAGATATACAAGAACCTTGAGCATTTTCTCCAGTGGCAAACTTATCAGAGGAGAGGGTCTGTATTAAAGAAAATTATTAGCTAATCACACCCTTTTAGTTTGTCATAAATGCAATTTGGGCTCCCGAGTGGCGCAGCGGTCTAAGGCACTGCATCGCAGTGCGAGGCGGCACTAGACTCCGTAACACCCACAGGCAGTTGTTAAAATTCATGAGAATTCACCAGGAAATGCAATCAAAAACAAAAGCAAAACACAAACTAAAGCATCGAAGTTTACATAACACAGAAACAACCCTCAAGCTGACTGTCTGCAATTAAACAGGACATTAAGCAAAATATCAACAGTTAGTAAATAATATTTAAATTAATAGTTCATTATATTTAAAAATATAGTCTGCATGATTAAATTCTCATTACCGAAACAGAAGTTCTCTCTACCGCATCTGCCCTTAAATTGCAGCGGTAAGTGAGAATGGCGTTGCGAAGGATGAGGAACCTTTGCATGTTTTGCTAACAATAGAGAAGACATGATGATTAAGTACATTTTTACTCAATATATATAATTAAACATTAATGAAGTATATTTTCATAATAAAAAAAAAATCAAACGTTTTTCTAAATGTGGAAAACTACCTGGTTCGGTAATGATAATCAATACTGTTGTGTATGCAGTCTGACAAGAGAATGTTTAACTGGAGAAATATAAAGAGATCTGCTTACCAGGTAGCCATCTTGAAGGTTCTGGCAGATGTGTTGCTTCATTCAAAATCAAACTTTATTTAAAAATCTCTGTGTGTGTAAACACTGCTTCAAAAATGTTGAGGAGGATGAGAACATCAGTCATGGACACGTCATTTTTCCAATATTTTTTCATTATTATTATTATAATACATGAATATTCAGTTAATAATTGTTCTGTCATTTGAAAACATCTAGTAGAACATCCATACATTTTTTTCAGAATATTTTCATTTTACTCTGTTTAAATTACAACATAACATACATTCCGACAGAGCTGGACGCATTGCGGTAATGAGAATTTTCAACAGAAAATGCAATAAAATACAAACATAATTAATTCCTATGTTGAAATCACTCTTTGTGCAAGGTAGAGAACACAATTATCTTTACTATGATATTTTGTTACATTACTAAATTACATGTTTTATATTCAAATCATTACTGCGATGGTATTTTAATGGTTTCATAAGAATGACCCATACAGTGCCTTCAGAAAGTAGTCATACCCCATATTTTACAGCCTGATATAAAAATGTATTAAATATATATTTTCTCACCAATCTACACACTATACCCCATAATGACAAAGTGAAAACATGTTTTTATACATTTTTGCAAATTTATTGAAAATAAAATACAGAAATATCTCATTTACATAAGTATTCACACCCCTGAGTCAATACATGTATGCAGTGATTACAGCTGTGAGTCTTTCTGGGTAAGTCTCTAAGAGCTTTGCGCTCCTGGGTTGTACAGTATTTGCATATTATTCTTTTTTTTATTATTCAACAGCTGTCAAGTTGGTTGTTGATCAATGCTAGACAGCCATTTTCAAGTCTTGCCATAGATGAAGTCAACACAGTAACTAGGCCACTCAGGAACATTCAATGTCGTCTAGGTAAGCAACTCCAGTGTATATTTGGCCTTGTGTTTTAGGTTATTGTCCTGCTAAAAGGTGAATTTGTCTCCCAGTGTCACACCCTGACCTTAGAGAGCCTTTTTATGACTCTATTTGGTTTGGTCAGGGTGTGATTTGGGGTGGGCATTCTATGTTTTGTTTTCTATGATTTTGTATTTCAATGTTTCAATGGTTCTCAATCAGGGACAGCTGTCTATCGTTGTCTCTGATTGGGAACCATACTTAGGTAGCCCCTTTCCCTCCTTTCAGTGTGGGAAGTTGTCTTTGTTTGTGGGACTATAGCCTTAAGCTTCACGGTTGTTTTTTGTATTGTTTATTGTTTTTGTCGGCATCATCCTAATAAAAAGGAATATGTAC
>NW_019947471.1:0-1679 GCF_002910315.2 Salvelinus sp. IW2-2015 | reverse complement strand
CCCTTAAATGCTCTTATTTTTTTACTTGTTGAGGACTCCAATACGTTGAATAAATCCTATCTCCAAGCACTATCTTAGAATATAATAATTTTATTGCACAGTGTGTAATTAAAGATAATAGGGGCATTAAGACCCCACGTCTTGATTTTTGAAGAGAAAGGAGATTTCATCAAACAACAGTGGCATGCAAATGTTTCGGGGTGCAAAGACCTGATTGGTTGTCGCAGGCGGGTCTAGAGTACAAATTTACTTGGTGTGAGAAATGATGTAGTTCATTCTTTCCCACACAAGACCATTGCTTCACTTGCTCCTGATACCAAGACAAAGGTGAGATTCTAGATTTTCATTTCACAGTATACCGAAAAGCATACAGTATACAGTTTGTGATATAGCTTTTGTTTTGCTGTGTTATTACATCATAGACTACTTACAGTACGTTACAATATTGAATGCTTTTAAGCATATACTGTATTTAAGATGAAACTGCTGCTGAAAAGAAATGTTGGTTAGCAAGTAATATATAATTTTTTCCAAATTAAATGCAACCCTATTTTCAATACCTTTCAATACCTTACCTTGTGAGGATAACGTCGCCTTTTTCTAAAACGTTTTCTGAGATAGGAGAACACATTTGTGGGGATCTTAGACAATTTCTCCAAACAGAATCTTTCCAGATCCTCGTCCTCTTCAATTCAAACCGCAACTTTTCAATGGAGTTCAAGCCCGGAGACTGTGATAGCCATTTCAAAATGTTGATTTTGTTGTCAATTAACCATTTCTTTGTGGATTGTTATGTGTGCTTGGGGTTATTGTCTTGCTGGAAGATCCACTTACGGCCAAGTTTTAACCTCCTGGCAGAGGAAACCAGGTTTTTGGCTAAAATGTCCTGGTGCTGGGTAAAGTTCATGATGCCTTTGACCTTAACAAAGGCCCCATGAACAGTGGAAGCAAAATAGCCCCACAACATCAAAGATCCACCACCATATTTTACAGTAGACATCGGGCTCTTTTCTGTTCATCCCATCCTTCTTTCGACTCCAAACCCACCACTGGTGTGCTTATCCAAAGAGCTCTATTTCATGTCATCTGACCATAGCACCGGTTCCAATCCAAATGCCAATGCCTTTTAGCAAACTCCAGGGTTTTATATTACTTGGATGACGTGAAAATACAGCTCTTGGCCACGCACACCTGTAGTGGGTTTTGCATTGAAAGAAAGATGCATAAAATAACCCCATACCTACTTTAGAATATGGTGGTGGATATTTTGTTATACATAGGGTGGGTCTAATCCTGAATGCTGATTGGTTAAAACCGCATTCCAGCTGGTGTCTATTCCACAAGTTAGCACTGGCTAAATCTATGACGTTAAAATGCCTATTTACTCTCTTCCTGACTGTTGTTATGAGAATTTCATTATCAATATTCATAAACTTCAATTAATCTACTCAGTCTGCAACCCAGAGTTTGTAAGATTCTGGTTGAATGAAACAGACAAGAGTCCCAGCTTACAATAGTCAAAATGTTTATTCACGAGTACTCTGAAGTCCATTATACAAAGACATCCATTTTATACCATGCTCCTTAGACACCTGTCCACACACTCAATCAAACAGATTCCAACCTCCACAATGGCCAAGACCAGAGAGCTGTGTAAGGACATCAGGGATAAAATTGTA
>NW_019947470.1:22651-34915 GCF_002910315.2 Salvelinus sp. IW2-2015 | reverse complement strand
TGGAGGTCTTGCTTGTTTTTAGCCGTGTAACTCAATATTGTGCACTATGCGGAGGTATGCCTAATCATCTTCATAGCTTCTGCGAAATGTAACTCCTGTGTTTTCGCATGGAACAGTGTGACAGCCATATTCATACACTGTGCATCAAAATTAATATGAGAATGTGTGCTGGATAATAATTTGTGTTGGCTGATTTGAAATTGTAGAATGAGAATAGAGGTTGTTATAGCTATGTGTGTGTGTGTGTGTGTGTGTGTGTTCCCATTTCGTGTTCCGGTTTCTATTCCTGACGAGCATCCTGTGTGCTGCTAACATTACAATGAGGACTTTTAGTACTACGCTTATGAGACGAGAGAGATGGATTGAGAGAGAGAGCGAGAGATGGATAGAGAGAGAGGAGAGAGAGATGGATAGAGAGAGAGAGGAGAGAGAGAGAGAGAAAGAAGGAGATGGTAGAATGGGATAGAGAGAGATATGGATAGAGAGGAGAGGGATGGATAGAGAGGAGAGTAGAGGGCTGGATGGATTAGAGAGAGAGAGGGAATAGAGAAGAGAGAGAGATGGATAGAGAGAAGAGGGATGGATGAGAGAGAGGAGATGGATAGAGAGAGAGGAGAGGGATGGATGGTAGAGAGAGAGAGGGATGGGATAGAGGAGAGAGGGATTGGATAGAGAGAGGGATGGAGAGAGAGAGAGAGGGATGGAGAGAGAGGGATGGAGAGAGAAAGAGCTGTATAATGAAAGTCCGTTTACTAAATGTATATGAGCATGTATTTACATATGAGTGTAATGAAACTTCATTACATATGTGTGGGTGCATTACAGGGGGAAAGGACTGAGTTTTCGTACTAGAAGTGGAAATATCTCTGACATTAACGTCTTCTCAACCTGGGACAAGGGGGAACTGTGTCTAATTTAAATGATCTTCATTTTGGCGTTCAGATGCTCAACCCATCTGACCTTAATGTGCTATTGGCTCATCAGACAGCCTTCTGAAGGTCTGGTACCAACCAGACTGGAGGCTCTGTCTGAACTCTGCTAAACATCTCTCTCTCGCTGCTTTCTCTCCCCCCTCCTTCCGCGCACAATCTCTTCTCTCTCCTATCTGTAGGTCTTCTCTCATTATTCTTCTATCTCTGTCTATGCACCTTCTCTGCCCTGTGATTACAGAGATGTTAATTCTAGAGAATGTTTAAAGAGATTAGAGAGAATTTTAGAGAGATCCGAAGAGAATGTTAGAGAGATTCCGAGAGAATGTTAGAGATCCGAGAGAATGTTAAAGAGATCAGAGAGAATGTTAGAGAGATCAGAGAGATGTTTAAAGATATTAGAGGGAATGTGGAGAGAATGTTAAAGAGATCAGAGAGAATGTTAGAGAGATGCAGAGAGAATGTTAAAGGATATTAGAGGAATGTTGAGAGAAATGTTAAAGAGTTCAGAGAGAATGTTAGAGAGAGAATGTTAAAGAGATCAGAGAGATTGTTTAGAGAGATTCAGAGCAGAAATGTTTAAAGAGATCAGCAGAGAATGTTTAGAGAGATTAGAGAGAATGTCAAGAGAGAATGTTAAAGAGATCAGAAGAGAAATGTTAAAGAAGATTAGAGATAATGTTTAAAGAGATTAAAAAGAGAATGTTAGAGAGAATGGTTAGAGATCCAGAGAGAACTGTTAGAGAGATCAGAAGAGAATGTTAAAGAAGATCCAGAGAGATTGTTAAAACGAGATCAGCAGAGAATGTTAAGAGAGTTAAGAGAAGAATGTTAAAGAGATTAGAGAGATGTTAAAGACATTAAAGAGAGAATGTTAAAGAGATCAGAGGAGTTGTTAACGAGATCAGAGAGAATGTTTAAAGAGAGTAGAGAGAAATGTTAAGAGATCAGAGAGAATGTTAAAGAGATTAGAGAGAATGTTAAAGAGTATCAGAAAGAGAATGTTAGAGAGATTCATGAGGAGAATGTTAGAGATTAGAGAAGATGTTAGAGAGGATTAGAGAGAATGTAATTCTCTGTAACTGTCATTGCTGCCAAAGGATGCTTTCAACAAATATTGAGATAAGGGTCTTGAAAATTTATGTAAATGTAATATTAGATTTTTATTTGCATAAATTTGCTAACATTCTATTAATAACCTGGCTTTTGTGTTTGTCATTTACGGGGTATTTGTGATGTCATTAGGAGGGTATTGTGATGTCATTAGGGGATATTGTGATGTCATTACGGGGTATTGTTTGATGTCATTACGGAAGTATTGTGATGTCATTAGGGGTATTTGCTTTGTCATTAAGGGGTATTGTGATGGTCATTAGGGGTATTGTATGTATTATGGTTGTCATTAACGGGGTATTTGTGATGTCATTAGGGGTTATTGCTTTGTCATTACGGGGTATTGTGATGTCATTACGGGGTATTGGTGGATTGTCATTAGGGTTGTATTTCGGTGATGTTCATTACGGGTATTGGTGATGTTCATTACGGGGTATTGTATTGTCATTACGGGGTATTGTGATGTCATTACGCGGGTATTGGTTGGTGTAGATTGAATAAGGGGAATTTAAAAAAATCTATTTTAGAAGAAGGCTTGTAACATAACAACATGTGGAAAAAGTAAATGGGTCTGAATCTTTTCGGATCGCTGTAGTTTGACATAACACTATTGTCAGGAGACACATTTACACTACGATGTACAACAGCTATCAGGAGGTATCCACTACAGCGCTTTATCAACAATGCTACTATCGAGTAATCACTTCAGCATGCAGGAAGGGTATACACATTTAACAGCTACTGATCAGGAGGTATCCATTAACCTACTATGGGTATACACATTCATACTGGAATATCACATAAAGATGTAGAGGTTATCCATTTACAGTCTGATAGGAGGTTCAACCTACGGATCAGGTACCCTTAACAGCTACTACAACCATTTTAACATCGTAGAGGTATACAAACGATGATCAAGTTACAATTAAAGCACTGACAGGTACTAAGCAGCTATGTCAGGTCCAACAGTAATGACAGGGGACGACTTAAAATAGAACCATTAGTCATAGCAACTGAAGTAGATACAAGTGGGGCAGAAAGCTAGAAACAGGAGGAGGAGTAGTGGAAATACGAGAGGGGCAGCCGTACATAGAACAGGAGAGAAGGGAGGAGAGGAGAGTGGAAATACGAGAGGGGCAGCCAGTACATAGAACAGGAGAGAAGGGAGGAGAGGAGAGTGGAAATACGAGAGGGGCAGCCAGTACATATACAGAGAGAGAGGAGGAGAGGAGAGTGGAAATACGAGAGGGCAGCCAGTACATAGAACAGGAGAGAAGGAGGAGAGGAGAGTGGAAATACGAGAGGGCAGCCAGTACATAGAACAGGAGAGAAGGGAGGAGAGAGAGTGGAAATACGAGAGGGGCAGCCAGTACATAGACAGGAGAGAAGGGAGAGGGAGAGTGAAATACGAGGGGCCAGCCAGTAACGATAGAAACAGGAGAGAAGGGAGGAGAGGAGAGTGAAATACGAGAGGGGCAGCCCGTAGAGGACAGATTTTCAGATTCCAGAGAGCATGGAAAAGAGGTGAGGGAGAGAGGAATGGTTCATAGTAGATGTTGCCCTACCTCCACCTATAGCTCATTAGGGGACAACTGACCCCCACAATCAATCTACTCTGTGTGTGTGTCTGTCTGTGTGTGTTTAATGTCACCCTTTGAGGCTAATGAGCCTCTTGCCCATTCTCTACTCAGTCTATTCAACCTGTCACACCTGTATTCAACCTGATCTCTCTCTCTCTCTCTCCTCTCTTCTCTCTCTCTCTTCTCCTCTCTCTCTCTCTCTCTCTCTCTCTCTCTCTCTCTTCTCTTCTCTCTTCTCTCTCTTCTCTCTCTCTTCTCTCTCTCTCTCTCTCTCTTCTCCTCTCTCTTCTCTTTCTCAAATCAAAGGGCTTTATTGGCATGGGAAACATGTTTACGTTGCCAAAGCAAGTGAAATAGATAATAAACAAAAGTGAAATAAACAATTAGAATGAACAGTAAACATTACACTCACAAAAGTTCCAAAAGAATAAAGACATTTCAAATGTCAATTATGATATATACAGTGTTGTAACGATGTGCAAATAGTTAAAGTAAAAGGAAATAAATAAGCATAAATTAGGTTGTATTACATTGTGTTTATTCTTTTCTTCACTGGTTGCCCTTTTCTTGTGGCAACAGGTCACAAATCTTGCTGCTATGATGGCACACTGTGGTATTTCACCCAGTAGATATGGGAGTTTATCAAAATTGGGTTTGTTTTCAAAATTCTTTGTGGGTCTGTGTAATCTGAATAAAATATGTGTCTTTAATATGGTCAAACATTTGGCAGGAGGTTAGGAAGTGCAGCTCAGTTTCCACCTCATTTTGTGGGCAGTGTGCACATCCCTTTCTCCCAATCTCTCTCTATCTATCTGTCTCTACCTGGCCATGCCAGGGGCAGGACTGTTACACACAATCATTACGCTGGGAGGGAGCTGAACGCCGAGTATGTGTGAATGATTCAGAACTAGGTGGTAACAGGCCTGTAGGAGAAGTGTCCCACAGTCCTTTATGCTTTACACTTGGGGCATATTGCTATTGTATGGACTTTCCATGCTTTAGTAAAATATAATGTGGTTTTAACACACACACAGGGCATTAGGAAACACACACACATACTTTATACTGTCGATGTGGGGCTTACTGGTATTGTAAGGATTCAGTAATCTGATTTATAATGGCCACAGGGTATTAGAATACAGGGAGAATCCTGGAGTGCTTTGAAGAGCCCATTCTGGCAATATGATCCCAGGCTGTAAATAGTAAAGGTTTATTCCCCTATGCTTGGGGCTGGACCTTTGAAACCAAAGTCAACTGCTAGTTGGTCCATCTCTCATCCATCTTCTTTTTTTACTTTTCAATCCATTTCCCTTTCTACTTATCTCTTCTCATTTCCCTTTTTCACGGCTCCCCTCTCGCTCTCTCTCTCCATCCCACCCACCCACTTTCTCTCTCTCCCTCCCTACTCCTCCCTCTATCTCCTCACTGTCTTTTTCAAGTCAATTCAATTCAAGGGACTTTATTGGCATGGGAAACATGTTTACGTTGCCAAAGCAAGAGAAATAGATAATAAACAAAAGTGAAATAAACAATCAGAAATGAACAGTAAACATTACACTCACAAATAGTTMAAGTACAAAATGGAAAATAATTACATATGGGTTGTACAAAAGTTATAAAAGAATAAAGACATTTCAAATGTCATATTATGTCTATATACAGTGTTGTAACGATGTGCTAATAGTTAAAGTACAAAAGGGAAAATAATTAAACATAAATATGGGTTGTATTTACAATGGTGTTTGTTCTTCACTGGTTGCCCTTTTCTTGTGGCAACAGSTCACAAATCTTGCTGCTGTGATGGCACACTGTGATATTTCACCCAGTAGATATGTGAGTTTATCAAAATTCTTTGTGGATTTTTGTAATCTGAGGGAAATATGTGTCTCTTATATGGTCATACATTTGGCAGGACGTTMGGAAGTGCAGATCAGTTTCATTTTGCGGACAGTGGGCCTACGGCAGCCTCTCTCAATAGTAAGGCTATGCTCACTGAGTCTGTACATTGTCAAAGCTTTCCTTAAGTTTGGGTCAGTCACAGTGGTCAGGTATTCTGCCACAGTGTACTCTCTGTTTGGTGCCAAATAGCATTCTAGTTTGCTCAGTTTTTGTGTTAATTCTTTCCAATGTGTCAAGTAATTATCTTTTTGTTTTCTCGTGATTTGGTTGGGTCTAATTGTGTTGCTGTCCTGGACCAGCTTGCTTAGGGGACTCCTTACCATGTTCATCTCTCCGTAGGTGATGGCTTTGTTATGGGCGGTTGGGGAATCACTTCCTTTTAGGTGATTGTAGAATTTAACATCTCTCTCTGTCTGTAGCTATCTCTCAGCCCCCCCTCTCTCCCTCCCTCTCTCTATCTGTAGTTATCTCTCAGCCACCCCTCTCTCCCTCCCTCTCTCTGTGTGTAGTTATCTCTCAGCCCCCCCTCTTCTCCCTCCCTCTCTCTTGTGATGTAGTTATCCTCTCAAGCCCCCCCTCTCTATGCTTCTGTAGCTATCTCTCAGCCCCCCCCTCTCTCCCTCCCTCTCTCTATCTGTAGTTATCTCTCAGCCCCCCCTCTCTCCCTCCCTCTCTCTATCTGTAGTATCTCTCAGCCCCCCCTCTCCTCCCTCCCTCTCTCTATCTTGTTAAGCATCTCTCAGCCCCCCTCTCTCCCTCCCTCTCTCTATCTGTAGCTTATCTCTCCAGCCCCCCTCTCTCCCTCCCTCTATCTGTAGTTATCTTCTCAAGCCCCCCTCTCTCCCTCCCTCTCTCTATCTGTAGTTATCTCTCAGCCCCCCCCTCCTCCCTCCCTCTCTTCTGTAGTTTTCTCTCAGCCCCCCTCCTCCCTCTCTCTGTCTGTAGCTATCTCTCAGCCCCCCCTCTCCCTCCCTCCTCTTCTTCTGTAGCTTATCTCTCAGCCCCCCCTCTCTCTCTCTGTAGTTCTCTCAGCCCCCCCTCTCCCTCCCTTCTCTCTCTAAGTTATCCTCAGCCCCCCCTGCCTCCCTCTTCTCTGTAGTTCTTTCTCTCAGCCCCCCTCCCTCCCTCTCTCTGTCTGTAGCTATCTTCTCAGCCCCCCCTCTCTCCCTCCCTCTCTCTTATCTGTAGCTATCTCTCAGCCCCCCCTCTCTCTCTCTGTAGTTATCTTCAGCCCCCCCTCTCCCTCCCTCTCTCTCTCTGTAGTTATCTCTCAGCCCCCTCCCTCCCTCTCTCTGTAGTTATCTCTCAGCCCCCCTCTCCCTCACTCTCCCTCTGTCTGTCTCTCTCTGTCTGTCTGTAGTTTTATCTCAGCCCCCCCCCCTCTCTTGTCTGTTCTTCCATGAAATTAAAGCTCTTTAAGCTGCTGTTTAATCAGAGCCTGTTTGGAAAGTGCTGTGATAGAAACTGTCTACTGTGAGTGTGTTTCACTGTGTGTGTGTGTGTGGTGTGTCCACGTGCATGTGTGTGTGTGTTGCCTCTGCATGGGAATGTGTGTTGTGTGTCTTTGGTATCTGTGTACTGTATGTCTTGTTTTTAATCCATGCATAATCTATTATAGCAGGGGTGCAGTTTGATATTAGAATGATTAAGTAAAATTGTGATTGTGTGCTGTGGGTGGTTGGATAAAGGAACTCTGTGTACAAAGTTGATAAGATCCAACAGCTTACAAATCAATGTTTACAGTTTCCGTCTCTACCACTGCAGTCCTGAGGAGTCTGGACTGCATTACATTACAGTATAAAGAGACTGATTAAACACTACATTAACAGTATAATGAGACTGATAAACACTACATTACATTACAGTATAATGAGACTGATTAAAACACTACATTACATTACAGTATTAATGAGACTGATAAACACTACATTACATTACAGTATAATGAGACTGATAAACACTACATTACATTACAGTATAATGGACTGATAAACACTACATTACATTACAGTATTATGGACTGATTAAACACTACATTACATTACAGTATAATGAGACTGATAAAAACACTACATTACAGTATAATGAGACTGAATAAACACTACATTACATTACAGTATAATGAGACTGAGTAAACACTACATTACATTACAGTATATTGAGACTGATAAACACTACATACATTACAGTATAATGAGACTGATAAACACTACATACATTACAGTATAATGAGACTGATAAACACTACACTACATTACAGTATAATGAGACTGATAAACACTACATTACATTACAGTATAATGGACTGATAAACACTACATTACATTTACAGTATAATGAGACTGATAAACACTACATTACATTACAGTATAATGAGACTGATAAACACTACATTACATTACAGTATAATGGACTGATAAACACTACATTACATTACAGTATAATGAGACTGATAAACACTACATTACATTACAGTATAATGAGACTGATAACACTACATACATTACAGTATAATGAGACTGATTAACACTACATTACATTACAGTATAATGAGACTGATAAACACTACATTACATTACAGTATAATGAGACTGATAAACACTACACTACATTACAGTATAATGAGACTGATAAACACTACATACATTACAGTATAATGAGACTGATAAACACTACATTACATTACAGTATAATGAGACTGATAAACACTACATTACATTACAGTATAATGAGACTGATAAACACTACATACATTACAGTATAATGAGACTGATAAACACTACATTACATTACAGTATAATGAGACTGATAAACACTACATTACATACAGTATAAGAGACTGATAAACACTACATTACATTACAAGTATAATGAGACTATAAACACTACATTACATACAGTATAATGAGACTGATAAACACTACATTACATTACAGTATAATGAGACTGATAAACACTACATTACATTACAGTATAATGAGACTGATAACACTACATTACATTACAGTATAATGAGACTGATAAACACTACATACAATTACAGTATAATGAGACTGATAAACACTACACTTACATTACAGTATAATGAGACTGATAAACACTACATTACATTACAGTATAATGAGACTGATATAAACACTACATTACATTACAGTATAATGAGACTGATAAACACTACATACATACATATAATGAGACTGATAAACACTACATTACATTACAGTATAATGAGACTGATAAACTCTACATTACATTACAGTATAATGAGACTGATAAACACTATGATGATCAGTGATGATGATGATGATCACCAAAACAACAACAGTGATGATGATGATGATGATCACCAAGACAACAACAGTATTATGATGATGATGATGATCACCAGACAACAAACAGTGATGATGATGATGATGATCACCAAGACAACAACAGTGATGATGATGATGATGATCACCAAGAACAAAACAGTGATGATGATATGATGATGATGATGATCACCAAGACAAACAACAGTGATGGTGATGATGATGATCACCAAGACAACAACATGATGATGATGATCACCAAAACACAACAGTGATGATGATGATGATCACCAAAACAACAACAGTGATGATGATGATGATCACAAGACAAACAACAGTGATGATGATGATGATCACCAAGACAACAACAGTGATGATGGTGGATGATGATCACCAAGACAACAACAGTGATGTGATGATGATGATCACCAAGACAACAACAGATGATGATGATGATGATGATGATCACACAAGACAACAACAGTGATGAAGATGATGATGCTGATGATCACCAAGACAACAACAGTGATGATGATGAATGATCACCAGAAACAACAACACGGTGTGATGATGATGATGATCACCAAGACAACAACAGTGATGATGATGATGATGATCACCAAGACAACAACAGTGATGATGATGATGATGAATGATGATGATCACCAAGACAACAACATGTGATGATGATTGATGATGATGATGATCACCAAGACAACAACAGTGATGATGATGATGATCACCAAGACAATCATGATGATGATTGTTAGAGTTGTTATTGTAGGTAAAACTGTGTGTGTGTGTTAGCGTGCATGTGTGTTGTTGGTGTTAGAGTGCATGCGTGTGGGTGTGTTAGCACACGTACGTGTGTGTGTCTTTCTACCGGTCAGGTTTAGATCCCCCACACAGTGATAGACATGGTGTCCGTCTCTTATCGTTCAGCAGCCAGGGTCAGAGGCAGAGAGACATCCTTCCTTCCCCAGTTATCTTCACCCTGCATTGGGACAGAAAAACACCCACTATCAGATTCTGAACCTGAGCTGGAAATCACACCAAACCAGGATCACATCCTGAATGTATTCTGTCTCAGGTTTAGGATGACAGATAGAGAACATTCCTCCTCTGATGGATCTATGTAATGACAGATAGAAATCAAGGTATTGATGATGGATCTATGTAATGACAGATAAGAAATCACAGGTATTGCATGATGGATCTATGTAATGACAGATAAGAGAAATCACAGGTATTTTGATGATGGATCTATGTAATGACAGAGTAAGAAATCACAGGTATTGATGATGATCATGTAATGACTGATAAGGAGGTATCATGGCTGTTAATGATGGTATTCGTGTTACAGTTTTTATATAATCTCTTACACACTAAAAGCGGTACTTGAGGAACTCTCAGTGAAACCATTAACTCATGTTTCCTGTGATTCTTGTGTAAAGTCTAGAGAGAAGGAGCCATCGCTTCAGAAATCATGTGTAAAGTCTAGAGAAAGGAGCCATCGTTTCAGAAATCATGTGTAAAGTCTAGAGAGAAGGAGCCATCGTTCAGAAATCATGTGTAAAGTCTAGAGAGAAGGAGCCATCGCTTCAGAAATCATGTGTAAAGTCTAGAGAAGGAGCCATCGTTTCAGAAATCATGTGTAAAGTCTAAGAGAAGGAGCCATCGTTTCAGAAATCATGTGTAAAGTCTAGAGAGAAGGAGCCATCGTTTCAGAAATCATGTGTAAAGTCTAGAGAAGGAGCCATCGTTTCAGAAATCATGTGTAAAGTCTAGAGAGAAGGAGCCATCGTTCAGAAATCATGTGTAAAGTCTAGAGAAAAGGAGCCATCGTTCAGAAATCATGTGTAAAGTCTAGAGAGAAGGAGCCATCGCTTCAGAAATCATGTGTAAAGTCTAGAGAGAAGGAGCCATCGTTTCAGAAATCATGTGTAAAGTCTAGAGAGAAGGAGCCATCGTTTCAGAAATCATGTGTAAAGTCTAGAGAGAAGAGCCATCGTTTCAGAAATCATGTGTAAAGTCTAGAGAGAAGGAGCCATCGTTTCAGAAATCATGTGTAAAGTCTAGAGAGAAGGAGCCATCGCTTCAGAAATCATGTGTAAAGTCTAGAGAGAAGGAGCCATCGCTTTCAGAAATCATGTGTAAAGTCTAGAGAGAAGGAGCCATCGCTTCAGAAAATCATGTGTAAGTCTAGAGAAAGGAGCCATCGTTTCAGAAATCATGTGTAAAGTCTAGAGAGAAGGAGCCATCGCTCAGAAATCATGTGTAAAGTCTAGAGAGAGGAGCCATCGTCTCAGAAATCATGTGTAAAGTCTAGAGAGAAGGAGCCATCGTTCAGAAATCATGTGTAAAAGTCTAGAAGAAGGAGCCATCGTTTCAGAAATCATGTGTAAAGTCTAAGAGAAGGAGCCATCGCTTCAGAAATCATGGTAAAGTCTAGAGAGAAGGAGCCATCGCTTCAGAAATCATGTGTAAAGTCTAGAGAAAAGGAGCCATCGTTCAGAAAATCATGTGTAAAGTCTAGAGAGAAGGAGCCATTCGTTTCAGAAATCATGTGTAAAGCAACTGTCAAAACCTGTAATAGTACAACCAGCCTTTAATAATAGAAGTGAGGACTTGTTCAACTAATGGCCTGAAGATGGCAGTGTAAGTCCAACAAACACCTACACTGTCAACATTAGTGTGTCCTGTGTCTGTGTGTGTGTGTGGCTTTGTAAATGCCCTCTTATATAGGAGGTAGCAACACCATCATCATCATCATCTTCATCATCATCATCAAAAACATCCCCATCAGGATAGTCAGTGTGACTACCACTGTGCATACGTGCAGTTGTGCAAGGTGTCTGCTCTGTGCATGCACCTTTTTCCGCCATCTCTCTCTCCATCCATCTCCCTCCATCTCTCTCTCCATCCATATCCCTCCATCTCTCTCTCTGTCCATTTCCCTCCATCTCCCTCTCCGTCCATATCCTTCCATCTCTCCCTCCCTCCATCATTGTCTTGTCAGGTGTTTAGCATGGTTGTCTCCAGAGTGACAGTGTGCCATCAGCAAGACTTCAACTCCTCTCACTGTTTCCCCTCTGTCTCCATCTCTTCCTCTCTCTGTATCTCTCTCCCTCTGTCCCCATCCATCTCTTCCTCTCTCTGTATCTCTCTCCCTCTGTCCCCATACATCTCTTCCTCTCTCTGTATCTCTCTCCCTCTGTCTCCATCCATCTCTTCCTCTTCCTCTCTCTGTATCTCTCTCCCTCTGTCCCCATCCATCTCTTCCTCTCTCTGTATCTCTCTCTGTATCTCTCTCGGTATCTCTCTCCCTCTCTGTCTCCATCCAGCTCTTCCTCTCTCGCCTGCTGTCAGATACTTAGCAGGGTCGTCTTTAGGGTGAGAGCCCAGAGAGAGCGAGAGAGCGTGTGTGTGTGTCTG
>NW_019947470.1:16860-21874 GCF_002910315.2 Salvelinus sp. IW2-2015 | reverse complement strand
GTGTGTGTGTGTGTGTGTGTGTGCGCACGTTCGTGTATGTATGTGTGTGCCTGCCGGTTAGGTTTAGATCCCCACCAGATAGACATGGTGTCCGTTTGTTGCCATTCAGTAGCCAGGGTCAGAGTCAGACAGGCAACCTTCCTTCCCCAGTTATCTTCACGCTGCATTTGGACAGAAAAACCCCCACTATCAGATACTGAACCTGAGCTGGAAATCACACCAAAACCAGGATCACATCCTGAATGTATTCTGTCTCAGGTTTAGGATGACAGATAAGAACATTCCTCCTCTGATGAATCTATGAAATGACAGATAAGGTATCACAGGTATTGATAATGGATCTATGTAATGACAGATAAGGTATCAACAGGTATTGATAATGGATCTATGTAATGACAGATAAGGTATCACAGGAATTGATAATGGATCTATGTAATGACAGATAAGGTATCACAGGTATTGATATGGAATCAAAAAAAAAAAAAAAAAAAATATTTATTTTTGTAATGACAGATAAGGTATCACAGGTATTGATGATGGATTGTTTGTCTTAATTGTCCAACCAACTAGCTTTAGGTGAGCAGACTGAGGACATGTTCCATTAATGGCCTGCAGATGGCAGTGTAAGTCCAACAAACATTAGTTGCGTCAGCGTCAGTGTGTCGTGTGTTTTTTGAATGTGTGTGGGTATATGTGTGTGTTTATGTGTGGCTTTGCAAATGCCCTCTTGTATAGGAGGAGCAACACCATCATCATCATCCGCCTCCTCATCTTCATCATCATCATCTTCATCCTTATCAAAAACATCCCAATCAATATATCAGCAGTGTGCAAGGTTTGTCTGTTTGTGTACTCCATGCATGTACCCTTTCTCTCTCTCTGTCCACTTTTCTCTCTGTCCAGCTCCCTCCATCTCTCTCTATCCACCTCCCGACATCTCTCTCTCTCTGTCCATCTCCCTCCATCTCTCACTGTTTCCCCTCTCTGTCTCTTTCTCCCTCTACGTCTCCCTCCATCTCTCACTGTTTCCCCTCTCTGTCTCTCTCTCCCTCTACGTCTCCACCCATCTCTTCCTCTCTCCCTCTCTGTCTCTCTCTCCCTCTACGTCTCCATCCATCTCTTCCTCTCTCTCTCTCTGTCAGATACTTAGCAGAGTCGTCCTTAAGGTGAGAGCCCAGAGAGAGAGGGGGAGAGAGTGAGAGAGAGATTGTGTGTGTGTGTGTGTGTGTGTCTGTGTGTGTGTCTGTCTGTCTGTCTGTGTGTGTGTGTGTGTGTGTGTGTGTGTCCGAGTGTGCGTGCATGGATGAAGCATGACAGCAGCATCAGCTCTCAGACCCAATCAGATATGTTCACCTTTCTGCCCTGCTCTCTCTCTCTTCCTATCTCTCCTTCTCTCACTTGCTCTTTTTTCTCTCCCCTGCCCTCTTTCCCTCAAACCTTCTCTCATTAACTCTGTCTTTCTCCTTTTGACTTTCAGTGACTTTATATCCTCTTATGGAGACATGTCTACCGTCACATTCTCCTCACTCAGTCTCACACATCGCCAAACTCTCACTCACACACTCACCATCACAAACTCACACTCAGTCTCACACACGCCAACTCTCACTCACACACTCACCATCACAAATTCACACACTCTCTTTTAACTTAATCCACTTTGGCCCGATGCCACAATGAGCTCTTTCCATGTTGTCCTGTCCTCTCTATCTCTCTACCTCTTTAATTTCACTGTCACTGTCACGCCCTGACCATAGAGAGCCTTTTTATTCTCTATGTTGGTTAGGTCGGGGTGTGACTAGGGTGGGTAATCTAGGTTGTTTTATTTCTATGTTGGCCTGGTATGGTTCCCAATCAGAGGCAGCTGTTTAGCGTTGTCTCTGATTGGGGATCATATTTAGGCAGCAATTTCCCCACTGTGTTTTGTGGGATCTTGTTTATGTGTAGTTGCCTGTGAGCACTCCATAGCTTCACGTATCGTTTGCTGTTTTTTAAAATTGTTTTGTGCGTTTCACGAATAAAAAGATGTGGCACCCATATCACGCTGCGCCTTGGTCCGAATGTTATTTCGACGATCGTGACAGTCCCTCCATCTCTCTCCTGTGTTCACTGAAGCAGACAGACAGTAGCTGGAACTAGCTCATCTGTCTTTCTTGCTCTGTCTTCTCTCTCTCAATTTCAATTTAAATTAAAGGGCTTTTCTCTCTCTTGCACGCTCTCTCTCTCTCTCTCGCTCTCTCCTCACTCTCCCTCCTCTCTCTCTCTCTCTCTCACAAAAGTTCCAAAAGAATAAAAACATTTTAAATCTCATTGGTCTATCATACAGTGTTGCAACGATGTGCAAATAGTTGAAGGGAAAATGAATAAACATAAATATGGGTTGTATTCACAATGGTGTTTGTTCTTCACTGGTTGCTCTTGTATTGTGGCAACAGGTCACACAGATTGCTGCTGTGATGGCACACTGTGGTATTTCACCCAGTAGATATGGGAGTTTATCAAAATTGGATTTGTTTTCAAATTCTTTGTGGGTCTGTGTAATCTGAGGGAAATATGTGTCTCTAGTATGGTCATACATTTGGCAGGAGGTTAGGAAGTGCAGCTTAGTTTCCACCTCATTTTGTGTTCTCTTGAGAGCCAGGTCTGCCTACGACGGTCTTTCTCATTATCAAGTCTATTCTCACTGAGTCTGTACATAGTCAAAGCTTTCCTTATTTTTGAGTCAGTCACAGTGGTCAGGTGTTCTGCCACTGTGTACTCTCTGTTTAGGGCCAAACAGCATTCTAGTTTGCTCAGTTTTTTTGTTAATTCTATCCAATGTGTCAAGTAATTATCTTTTTGTTTTCTCATGATTTGGTTGGGTCTAATTGTGCTGTTGTCCTGGGGCTCTGTGGGGTGTGTTTGTGAACAGAGCCCCAGGACCAGCTTGCTTAGGGGACTCTTCTCTAGGTTCATCTCTCTGTAGGTGATGGCTTTGTTATGGAAGGTTTGGGAACTGCTTCCTTTTAGATGGTTGTAGAATTTAACGTCTCTTTTCTGGATTTTGATAATTAGCGGGTATCGGCCTAATTCTGCTCTGCATGCATTATTTGGTGTTTTACGTTGTACACTGAGGAGATTTTTGAAGAATTCTGAATTCTAGCCCTGCTCTCCCTGTCTCCCCCTCTCCCTCTGGTCGGGTGAATCCAGCTGTCATAGACAGTCTCCAGTGGCAGTGAAAAGGTCACACTCCCCTCTGAGTTCCATGTTCTGTCTGCCTTGGGAGAACACCAGGTGGTTCCTGTCTCTTTCAGATGAGCCACACAGTGACAGGTCACAGGTCACCTGACCTTTTGACTTTATGACCTTCCAATGACCTTTCAGCTCCAATGACCTTTTAGACCTTTGGTTTGGCTGCTCACATGTCCAGAGCCATGGAGTTGAAGGACACCATCTCCATGATTTAGACATAGACATCAGTGGAGGCTGTTGACGGGAGGACGGCTCATAATAATGGCTGGAATTGCATGAACGGAACGCTATCAAAAAACACCATTCTATTTATGCCAGCAGCCTCCACTGCACTGATACACACACACACACGCACACGCACACGCACATGCGCACGCGCACACGCACATGCACACGCACACGCACACACACACACAGACACACCTTGCACACACTGTCTGCGTGCACAGTGGTAGTTATACGGATTATACTGATGGGTATGTTTTGATGATGAAGATGATGACGATGGTGTTTCTCCCTCCTCTATAAGAGCAAAGCCCTGCAGCAGTGGAACAATAAGTAGTCTCCGGTCTGGCTGCTTTTCCTCAGCTTAGCACCCCTCGCTTGTCTCTGTGGCATTACTCAAAGGTCTCTCTCTAGCCAATCCCAGACAGTCAATATATGTCCATCGTTAGATCATGGCAGGGAAATTTAACCTAACAGATGACATTCAATACAGCCACAATGATTGCCTCCTAATGAATGAAATAGCCCTGACATTTCAGGACAAAACGCTGCTCCTTTCACATGCGACTGTTAACTGGTACTCCACACTGGTTATACCTGTCTCTCTCTCTCTCTCTCTCTCTCTCCATCATGTCTCTCTCTCTTCTCTCTCTCTCTCTCTCTCCTCTCTCGTTCCTCTCCTCTGCCATTTTTTCCTCTGAATAACTCTAGCCTCTACTCTCTACCTCCATGTACCCTCTTCCTACCCTCATCTTTTATCACTTCTCTCTCTTACTGTCTACCTGCATGTATTCCTCTACCTACCCCATCTCGTCCATCACTCTCTCCTCTTTTTCCTCTCTGGTCCTCATCAGTATGCTTGACAGTGCCTGACTGTCTCTGTGTTGGCTGGGGCAAGAGGAGAGAGGGTTTAGAAAGAGAGAGAGAGAGGGAGAGGGATGAGAGAGAGAGGGCACAGAGAGAGCGTAGGAGAGCAAAGAGCAAGCAACGGGGAAAGAGGGATTGTGGTGTTTTATAGGGAGGGTTGGGTTGCTGAGGGAGATAAGCAGCAGGTAGGAGAAACAGGGCGAACCCCACAATGACCCCTGTATGACCCTGAGCGGCCCCCTCCACAGGTGCTACGAGGCCACCCGCCAACAGCGGGGGATGGGGGGCCACTTGCAGGGTAATCTGCCAGTCATTTAGAGTATGGAAGCGGCGGGGTGATGGAGGGAGACGAGGGAGAGAGAGGAAAGAGGGAGAGAGAGAGGGAAGAGAGAGGGAGAGAGGGAGAGAGAGAGGGAAAGAGGAGAGAGAGGGAAAGAGGGAGAGAGAGAGGGAGAGAGAGGGGAGAGAGGGAGAGAGAGAGGGAAAGAGGGAGAGAAAGAGGGAGAAGGTGAGAGGAGAGAGGGAAGAGAGGGAAGAGAGGAGAGAGGGAGAGGGAGAGAGAGGGAAGAGGAAGAGAGAGAGGGAGAGAGAAGAGGGAAAGAGGGAGAGAGAGGGAAAAGAGGAGAGAGAGAGGGAAAGAGAGGGAGAGAGGAGAGAGAGAGGGAAAGGGAGAGAGAAGGGAGAGAGGGAG
>NW_019947470.1:9064-16835 GCF_002910315.2 Salvelinus sp. IW2-2015 | reverse complement strand
AAGAGAGAGATCTGTCTCTCTCTCTCGTCTCTCATCTCTCTCTCTCTCTCTCTCTTCTCTCTCTCTCGTCTCTCTCTCGTCTCTCTCTCTCTACTCTCTCACTCTCTCTCTCTCTCTCTGTCCTCTCTTCTCTCCTCTCTCGTTCCTCTCCTCTGCCATTTTTCCTCTGAATAACTCTAGCCTCTACTCTCTACCTCCATGTACCCTCTTCCTACCGCCTCTTTTATCACTCTCTCATCTTACTGTCTACCGTGCATGTATCCTCTACCTACCCCTCTCGTCCATCACTCTCTCTCTTTTTTCCTCTCTGGGTCCTTCATCAGTATGCTTGGACAGTGCCTGACTGTCTCTGTGTTGGCTGGGGCAAGAGGAGAGAGGGTTTAGAAAGAGAAGAAGAGGGAGAGGGATGAGAGAGAGAGGGCAGAGAGAGCGTAGGAGAGCAAAGAGCAAGCAAGGGGAAAGAGGGATTGTGGTTGTTTTACTAGGGAGGGTTTGGTGCTGAGGGAGATAAGGCAGCAGGTAGGGAAACAGGGCGACACCCCACAATTGACCCTGTATGACCCTGAGCGGCCTCCCTCCACAGGTGCTACGAGGGCCACCGCGCCAACAGCGGGGGATGGGGGGCGCACTGCAGGGTAATCTGGCCAGTCATTTAAGGTATGGAGCGGCGGGGTGATGAGGGAGAGAGGGAGAGAGAGGGAAAGAGGGAGAGAGATGAGGGAAACGAGAGAGGGAGAGAGGGAGACGAGAGAGGGCAAAGAGGGAGAGAGAGGGAAAGAGGGAGAGAGAGAGGGAGAAGAGAGGGAGAGAGGGAGTAAAGAGAGAGGGAAAGAGGGAGAGAAAAGGAGAAGTGAGCGGGAAGAGAGGGAAGAGAGGGAGAGGGAGAAGGGAGATCAGGGAGAGAGAGGGAAGAGGGAAGAGACGAAGGGAGAGAGAGAGGCAAAGAGGGAGAGAGAGGGACAAAGGAGGAGAGAGAGAGAAGAGAGAGAGAGGGAGAGGAGAGGAAGGAGAGGAGGGAGAGAGGAAAGAGGGAAGATGAGAGGGGAGAGAGGGAGAAGAGAGAGGGCAGAGAGGGAGAGCGCGGGAGGAGGGAGAGAGGAGAGAGCAGAGGGGAAGAGGGAAGAGAAGGGAGAGGGAGGGAGAGGAGGGCGTGCGGGGAGGCGAAAGAGGGAGAGGAGAGGAGGAGAGGAGAGAGAGAGAGAGAGGAGAGAGAGAGAGAAAAGGGAGAGAGGAAGAGAGAGAGAGAGAGAGAGAGAGAGAGAGAGAGAGAGAGAGAGAGAGAGAGAGAAGAGGAGAGAGAGAGGAGACAGAGAGAGAGAGAGGAGAGAGAGGGAGAGGAGAGAGAAGGTATCGGGGCCGGATCGGAAGAGTGCATTGTTTTTCCCAGACTACAAATGAGATCTATGTTGTTATTGAGACACGGGCCAGCTTCTTTCAGTGGCAGGGATAACAAGGACTCAGCGCACGCACGCATCGGCACGCACGCACGCACACACACACACAGCACACAACACACACAACACACACACACACCACACAGACACACACCAGCATTCACAGCACACATCCACACCACACCAACATCCACACACACACAACATCACACACCACACACACACAGACACAGCAGACACCAAGACACACAGACCACACCACACACACACACACACAGACACACACACACACACACACACATTATGCTACTGATATACCAGATAATGCGGCGTGTTAAAAGCAAGACCCGATTATGAGCGCTTATTTAACGCGTCTAAAAGAATCAGATGTGAAAACTGTCTGTGTCTCGGTGTCATGCTCAAATAGGCATGTGCTGCTTTCTGAATATATAAAAACAAAGAAAAATAAGATTAAAATTCCTATGCTCATTTGATGACGATTTTAGACACACTGGTTAATTTAATTAAGGTTTTAATCATAACGTAATCTCTACATAAATTAATATGAACCCTATAATGATTTTCATTAAATATTTCCAGCTGTCCTTGATTGCAGTAGCAATATGGGTTATGCCTATCTTTGAATATGATGTCAGAGTTCATTCCTTGAACACATTATTTACAGGAGTCTTCTAAATGAGAATTTGAGGAGTGTTAGCGAAACAAATCCGTTTAATTAAAAATGTAAGCCCCGAGGTTCCGGTAGGAAATCCTTGCTCCTTTCCCGTGGACTATCGCGAGAGTTACGTTTCCATAGATACAACCATACACAAAAACCATACACAAACGTTTCTGTCTTGAGAAAGGATAAGAAACTGTTTGCAGCTGTTTGTTCGAACCAACTTTATTTAAAATAGCTCAAGGGGACACAAGAAGATAAATCCCAGGTAATTATTTAACATAACGTTTAAAAAAGAACATGAGAAATAATAATGGTCTGGAAGTGACATGAAAGCTAACTTTCTAACGTTATCTAGTTAAGTAAACTAGCCAGTCTAGCTAGCCAAAAACAAGTAACGTTAGCTAAACGTTAACGTTAGGTACAGTAGATAGCTAGTTAGCTAGCCTAAACAAACATGTGCAATCACAGAAGGTGTTGATACCTCAAAACTACCTGTTGCTGTTATTAATAGCCATCACAATATTCTGTCATTTTGGTTAGATTTTAACTGCCTTACTATGCAATTGTGTCATATTTTCCCCCGAATATTCAGTTTATTTTATTGCAGCAATATTTCCTATGTGTGATTTAGCCTGGCCTGGCTGATCAGTGAAATAAATAGCAGGTTTTATATGATTAATCTGCGTTTTTATTACAGCAGGGATCCGTGTGTAAAAAGGCACACAAAAGGTGCACAGGGGAATAACTAAGATCTAGAGAGAGTGGAGCCATGAGTCTAAATGACTTTGTGGTGATTTCCAACAAGCCCAAGTCAGTCAAGCTCAATGCCAGGTAAGTGAACAGTTGTTCATCTGTTGCTCTCGTCCCCAAAGCAACACCGACTCAACTCTGAGTTGATAGGGACAAACCAATGCTTGTTCTTGTAGGTTAAAGGATCTACCAAAATGCTCTTGCTTTCAAAAAAAAGCGCCAATGGTTTTGTCCTGTGTGATATGTGATAAAAATGTCAAACCTATTACATTTTTCTTGTCTTCTGCCTTTTGTCCATTGTTCCCGATTCTTATCTCTTGACATTGGATCGTTAGGAGATGGGCGTTGTCTATTTGTGCTGATAGTTGCTTTCTGTTTTTTCAATAATGTAGCGTAAATAGATCCTATTCCTTGGTGTTTCTCATTTGCTTATAGTTAATTGATTTGGATGGATGAATCGATAGGTGACGCTCTACTCTGGTCTAATAGGTAATCAATGTAATTGATGAACTGGTATATGCTTCTCTAAACTGATAAGTGATTGATAAGATGAATTGATTGTTGTTGATTGATTGTGTGTTGCCATAGGAACCTGCGAGAGCTGCGCATGGAGACAGTGACGCTGGCCCAGGAGAGTAAAGACATGGAGGATCGACTGCAACAACTCAGAGAGAGCATGAGCCGGGAGAAAGAGGAGAGAGAGTGAGTAACAGAGAGAGCATGAGCCGGGAGAAAGAGGAGAGAGAGTGAAGTAACAGAAAGAGCATGAGCCGGGAGAAAGAGGAGAGAGAGGGAGTAACAGAGAGAGGGAGAGAGTGACTGATAGTTATGAGAAAGAAAGACAGAGAGTGAGAGAGAGAGAGAGAGAGATGGAGAACCTGTTAGAAGTGTAGATAGATGTGTCACAGTCAGTTGCTGCAGTGTGTTATCTGGTGTCCTATCCACCATATATCCTAGCTGAACCATTACTATCACATCAATTATCTGGCAAATGTAGGTTAAGGGGAACTAGGCAGGAAATACATTTTCAGTGGGAAAGATAAACATATCATCTTTTATTAATATGATTGTTTTGCCCCTCCCTGCATTTCATTAATAACGTTGAGATGTGTTACCCAGGGTGCATTGCTTTGGGAAGTTATGGAGAACAGAGGTTTAGGGGCATATATCACACTATACGAGCCCATAACTCATACACTGGGCTTCATATATCACACACACGGGCACACACGTTGCACGCACCCCCATCCTGCCACTAATACACACACACACGTGCACACAGTCAATCATAATAAATGACCGTTGAAGTATAACAGGGGAGGGGGGATGAACTACTGGGAGAGTTTACATCTCAAGTGTTTGCAATCTGTTTGTCCCGGTGAAAATTCATACACAATAGTCATGGAAGTGTACAGCCAATGATGGGGTGAAGACATATCTGGAAACAGTTAAGGGCAGATTGTTTCTCGCTGTATGTGTAGAGTTTGGGGGAGATTGTTTTAGAGGGGAGGAACAGACCTCATTATGAACTCATACATCAACTAGAGAGGAGGGCCGAGCTGCTGCTACTGACGATAAACATGTAAAAGCAACAGTGTCACAGTAAAATACGGCTGTGGTTACTGCTTTACCAGAGTGTGTGTGTGTGTGTGTGTGTGCGCCTTATCTACAGGAACTGTTAGATTGAGAGTGTAGGGGAGTATCATCCACTCTCCAATCACAGTGCTGTTTATGTAGAGAACTACAGGGGCTGTTGTTTGCCTTTCTCAGAGCCATTCATCAATAAGACAGGATCTGGATACAAAGTATCTGTTCAACTCCTCACACCCTACTCCTTTATGAAGACAGAGAACGGGGAGCTTCTCCTGTTCAACTCCTCAAACCTACCTTTAATGAGACAGAGAAGGGGAGCTTCTCCTGTTCAACTCCTCACAACCTACTCCTTTATGAAGACAGAGAACGGGGACTTCTCCTGTTCAACTCCTCACAACCCTACTCCTTTATGAAGACAGAGAACGGGGAGCTTCTCTGTTCAACTCCTCACACCTACTCCTTATAAGAAACAGAGAACGGGGAGCTTCTCCTGTTCAACTCCCTACAACCTACTCCTTTATGAAGAACAGAGAACGGGGAACTTCTCCTGTTCAACTCCTCACACCCTACTCCTTTATGAAGACAGAGAACGGGGACTTCTCCTGTTCTCTGTTCAACTCCTCACACCCTACTCCTTTATGAAGACAGAGAACGGGAGCTTCTCCTGTTCAACTCCTCACACCCTACTCCTTTATGAAGACAGAGAACGGGGACTTCTCCTGTTCAACTCCTCACACCCTACTCCTTTATGAAGACAGAGAACGGGGAGCTTCTCCTGTTCAACTCCTCACACCCTACTCCTTATGAAGACAGAGAACGGGGAGCTTCTCGCTTGTTCAACTCCTCACACTACTATGAAGACAGAGAACGGGGAGGAGGATTTTCTACATAAAGTTATGTAGCAGCACTTTCTTTTTAATCGAACTTCCAATAATTGAACTTCTAAACAACCCCTCTAATATCACCCCTCTAACATCACCTTCTAACACACCCTCTAATATCACCCCTCTAACATCACTTCTAACACCACCCTCTAATATAACCCCTCTAAATCACCCTTAACATCACCCTCCTCTCTAACATCACCCAACAGTGGGTTAACTGCCTGTTCAGGGCAGAATGACAGATTTGTACCTTGTCAGCTTGGGATTTGAACTTGCAACCTTTCGGTTACTAGTCCAACGCTCTAACCACTAGGCTACCCTGACGCCCCCAGATGAAGCAACATTTCCTCTTTATCTGTGGAGCAGAATGAAGCAACATCTTTCCTCTTTTATCTGTGGAGCAGAATGAAGCAACATCATCCTCTTTATCTGTGAAGCAGAATGAAGCAACATCATTCCTCTTTTATCTGTGGAGCAGAATGAAGCAACATCTTTCCTCTTTTATCTGTGGAGCAGAATGAAGCAACATCATTCCTCTTTTTATCTGTGGAGCTGAATGAAGCAACATCTTTCCTCTTTTATCTGTGGAGCTGAATGAAGCAACATCTTTCCTCTTTTATCTGTGGAGCAGAATGAAGCAACATCTTTCCTCTTTATCTGTGGAGCAGAATGAAGCAACATCATTCCTCTTTTATCTGTGGAGCAGATGAAGCAACATCTTTCCTCTTTTATCTGTGAGCAGAATGAACAACATCTTTCCTCTTTTATCTGTGGAGCTGAATGAAGCAACATCTTCCTCTTTATCTGTGGAGCTGAATGAAGCAACATCTTCCTCTTTTATCTGTGGAGCTGAATGAAGCAACATCTTTCCTCTTTTATCTGTGGAGCTGAATGAAGCAAATCTTTCCTCTTTATCTGTGGAGCAGAATGAAGCAACATCATTCTCTTTTATCTGTGGAGCTGAATGAAGCAACATCTTTCCTCTTTTATCTGTGGAGCTGAATGAAGCAACAATGGAAATGGATGTATTGTCTTACTCTCTGTCTGCAGCGTGAAGCAGAGAAGACTAACTACAGTATACTAGAAATATACTCAGGCTTGCTGAGCTCACACACTACATCACCCAGTGTGTTTGTCCTGCTGGGGCTGGGGCTTGTTTATTAAAGATCCTTCTCCTCTTCTGGATGGTTCTAGTGTTCTGGATGCTTCTAGTGTTCTGGATGCTTCTAGTGTTCTGGATGCTTCTAGTGTTCTGGATGCTTCTAGTGTTCTGGATGCTTCTAGTGTTCTGGATGGTTCTAGTGTTCTGGATGCTTCTAGTGTTCTGGATGCCTCTAGTGTTCTGGATGCTTCTAGTGTTCTGGATGGTTCTATGGTTCTAGTGTTCTGGATGCTTCTAGTGTTCTGGATGGTTCTATGGTTCTAGTGTTCTGGATGCTTCTAGTGTTCTGGATGGTGCTATGGTTCTAGTGTTCTGGATGGTTCTATGGTTCTAGTGTTCTGGATGGTTCTAGAGTTCCTGAACCCTCATGCCCATACCTGAATCACAACATCCGGTCTGTCTGATGGTCTCTCACTATGCTTTTCTAGTCTGTTGAGGGTGGTAGGGGGTGACAGTGTCATTGCGCCATTCACCACACACACACACACGGACACACACACACACACACACGGACACACACGGACACAGACAGACAGATATGTCCTAGTGGATGATGTAATGTCCTCAGGGTGACAGTGGTGAAGCGTGACAGGTATGACAGCAGTAGTTTAACCTGAGGTCACCGTTCATGCACCTGACATCAGATTGACGTGATACAATTTGCTGGGCTGCATTTTGGAACGGCAGGGAACGGCAGGGTAACGGCAGGGTAACCATATGTGACTAGTTGTTGATGTTTCTGGGGGTCTGCCGGTGCTCATTGTGTCTGTTCTGTGAGTTAGGTGAAGGGATGATGAGATGTGTGTGTTTTGGGCTGTTTTTACAGAGACTATAGAGGTGCAGGCTGTTGAACCCTGTTACGAACAATCATACCGTTGGGTTAGACAGTAACACACCACACACACACACACACACACACACACACACAACACACACACACACACACACACACACAACACACACACACACACCACACACACACACACACACACACACACACACACACACACACACACTGTGTGTAACGGTGGTGGTGCAATGAGGTCGTGCTGAGCAGACGTGAGACGTGGTGACGGAGTGGAGGTGGACGTGCTGATTAAACCACAGCCTGGAGGCCTGCCAACAGCCCTCATATTACATCCAGTCGTGTGTTGTTAGGGATCCTGTGCTTGGACAGGGGTAGTGTGCTTGGACAGGGATAGTGTGCTTGGACAGGGATAGTGGGGGGGGGGGGGGGGGGGTGCTTGACAGGGATATGTGCTTGACAGGGGTAGTGTGCTTGGACAGGGATAGTGTGGGAGGAGGT
>NW_019947470.1:0-5233 GCF_002910315.2 Salvelinus sp. IW2-2015 | reverse complement strand
CACAATGTCGTTGTTTGTTCATAGTCCCTGTCTGATCCTTCTCTCCACATGTGTTGTGTGTAATCATATAGTCTGTTATGTCTTCATCTTCACCATGTGCGTTGTTGTACTCATAGTCCTGTCTATGTCTTCTACATTCAACCATGTGGTTGTTGTAATCCAGTGCCTGTCTATGTCTCTCTCACCAGCTGTGTTCCTGTGTTCAGCTCCTATCCACTCTCAAAGTGGGTTTCATCCTGTCCTAGTCTTCCTCCTTTACCATGTGTTTGTTGTATCATAGTCCTGTCTGCCTGTCTCTCTCCAGCCATGGTGTTGTTGTATCATAAGTCTGTCATGTCTTCTCTCCCACCATGCTGTGTTGTATCACTAGTCCTGTCTAATGTTTCTCTCCACGATGTTTGTTGTTAGTACAGTTCCGGTATGTCTTCTCTCACCATGTGATTGTTGTAAAATCTAGTCCTGTCTGTCTTGCACTCTGCATCCATGCTGTTAAACCGTTTGTAAATCAATAGTCCTGTCCTGTCTTCTTCTCACCAGTGTTGTTTGTATCATAGCCTGTATATTTGCTCCATCTCTCCAAACATGGTGTTTGTTGTAATCACAGTCCTGTCTGTCTTTCTCTCCACCATGTGTTGTTGTATCATAGTCGCTGTCTGTCTTCTCTTCACATTGTTGTGAGCTATAATCAAGTCTCTGGTCTGAATGCTTTCCTTTCTTCACCATCGTGTTCGTTGTAATGCATCAGTCCTGTCTATGTCTTCCTCTCACCATGTGTTGTTTGTATCATAGACCTGTTCTGACTTCTCTCCAACCAATGTGTTGTTGTACTCAATTAACGTCGCTGTCTTCCTCTTCCCATGATGTTGGTGTATAATCATAGTCCTGTCTAAATCGTCTTCCTCTCCACATGTGAATGTTGTATTAGTCCGTCTGTCTTCCTTCCGCCACCATGTGTCGTTGAGTATCATGTCCTGTCTTGTCTTCTCTTCACCATGCTGTGATTTATCATAGTCCTGTCTATGTCTTCCTCCACCATTGTGTTGCTGTTGTATCATAGTCCGTCTGTCTTCTTATCACCATGGTGTTGTTGTTCATAGTCCTGTCTACGTCTTCTCCTTGGTAAAATATAACGTTGTACAGAGTACTGAATCTAAGATCTATTCCTCTTAATCGGTAAAAGAGAACGTGTTGTCTACTCATGAGTCCTGTCCTACGTCTTCTTCACTTGGTAAAAAAGATAACGTTGTTACAGAGTCCTGTCTACGTCTTCTCTTGGTAAAAGATAACCATGTTACAGAGTCCTGTCTACGTCTTCTCTTGGTAAAAGATGACCATTGTTACAGAGTCCTGTCAGTGTCCATAGATGTTGAAGCAAAGGGTTGATGTTTACTTGTTGGCTAAAGACTTTGTTTGTCATCTATCTCTGTTCACTGGAGCTCTGTGTGTGTGTGTGTTTGTGTGTGTGTGTGTGTGGGTTGTGGTGGACAGCTGAGTAATGTGTACCTAACATCCGGTCGGTCGGATATCTCTGTGGCGGTGGGTGAATCCCAGTCCTTAATAATTAATAATTGGCCACTCATGCAGAATATCCAGCCTAAAGACAGCAGAATATCCAGCCTAAAGACAGCAGAATATCTAGCCTAAAGACAGCAGAATATCCAGCCTAAAGACAGCAGAATATCCAGCCTGAAAACAGCAGAATATCCAGCCTAAAGACAGCAGAATATTCAGCCTAAAGACAGCAGAATATCCAGCCTAAAGACAGCAGAATATCTAGCCTAAAGACAGGAGAGTTTACAGCCGTACAGCAGAGTTTACAGCCGTACAGCAGAGTTTACAGCCTTTCTACTTGCTAGAGAAAAGTTTGGGAGAAGGGATCAGGCTACTGGCTGTAAGCGAACGAGTGATGTGCGTTTGGAGCAATACTGGCTGTATCCAAGGCTCAGCCAATCGTTCACATAACAGCAGAATGCAGCGCGCGACTGAAGAGAGAAGAGACAACCAATTTGCTAATTACAGCATCAGCGCGTGCTCTCTGGAAAGACAGCAGAGAGTAGAAAGGCAGTTTGCCATTCACAGCAGCGCGTCCCCTGAACGATAACGAAGAGGTAGAAGAGAAGCTTGACCACGGAGATGGGGTAGGAAGGTGAAGAAGCGCACTGCATGAGCTGTAACTGAAAAACAATTGGCATTTGGAAAGTTTGAGGTGAGGGAGAAAGTGTGGTGGAACAAGTATTGTTTGCATAGTGAAATAACATTATCTTGCTAGCTGGATCTAAATCTCCATTAGCTAGTCAGAGAAATGTTGAGCAACATTTGCCAATTTAACTGATCAAATAATTGAGGTGTGAAAATGGTGTGAAAATTAGCTGGCTAATAAAGTAAGATAGCTAACTTTAACTAGCTAACGTTACAACATCAGATGAGCTAACGTTAGTAACCTAACCAATTCTCTATAGTATTAACTAGCTAACGTTAGTAACCTAACCAATTCAATTACTATAGTATTAACCAGCTAAAACGTTAGTAAACCTAACCATTCTCTATAGTAAATTAACTAGCTAACGTTAGTACCTAACATTCTTCTATAGTATTAAAGCTAATGTTAGTAACTACCAATTCTCTATAGTATTAACTGCTAACGTTAGTAACCTACCATATCTCTATAAGTATTAACCAGCTAATGTTAGTAACATAACCAATTACTATAGTATAACCAGCTAATGTTAGTAACCTAACAATTTCTCTAGTATTAACAGCTAATGTTAGTAACCTAACCAATTCTCTATAGTATTAACTAGCTAAAGTTAGTAACTAACAATTTCTATAGTATTAACTAGCTAACGTTCAACATCAGATGAGCTAACGTTTAGTAACCTAAACAATTCCTATAGTATAACCCAGCTAATGTTAGTAACCTAACCAATTCTCTTAATAGTATTAACCGCTACGTTAGTAACTAACCAATTCTTCTATAGTATTAACTAGCTAACGTTAGTAACCTACCAATTCTCTATAGTAATAACAGCTAAGTTAGTAACCCTAACAATTCTCTATAGTATTACCAGCTAAGTTATACCAACTAACATATCTCTATAGTATTAACTAGTACAGTTAGTAATAACCAATTCTCTATAGTATAACAGCTAACGTTAGTAACCTAACAATTCTCTATAGTATTAACTAGCTAACGTTTAGTAACCTACACAATTCTCTATAGTATTAACGCAGCTAACGTTAGTAACTTTAACCCAATTACTATTAGTATTAACCAGCTAATGTTAGTAACCTAACAATTCACTATAGTATTAATAGTAACGTTAGTAACTACATTCAGTATACTACCCCTAAGTTAAGTAACTACCATTTCTGCTATGTATAACTAGTAAGTAAACGTAGTAAGTATAAACTAAATCCTAATTACTCTAATAGTATTAACCAGCTAACGTTAGTAACACATTAATCACATTAACTTTATAGTATTAACCAGCTAAGTTAGTAACTAACCAATTACTATAGTATTAACCAGCTTAGTTAGTAACCTAACCAATTTCTCTATAGTATTAACTAGCTAACGTTACAAAATGCAGACGAGCTAACGTTAGTAAACCTAACAATTCTCTATATAATTACTAGCTAACGTTAGTAACCTACCAATTCTATAGTATTAACTAGCTAACGTTACACACTAATAGATGACTGCTAACGTTAATAGTATAGCATTAACCAATTCTCGTATAGTAATTAAACTTAGTATAATTTAAAACGAACGTACTCCGTCGCTCTTCCTCAAGTTATAACGCGTTAGTTGCTTACTAGGACGTGGCAATCTGTGTGAAGTTCGTTAGATGTTAACTAGTCAACACTAACTACTATCTGTGAACTAATGTTCTTCCCTCTACAGTATGTGGTTAAGTGTCAATTTTTGGGCTACAGTTTGCATCCTGCTATAATCTGATAGATGTTGGGATTTACGTTATAGTACTAATCTGATAGAATGCTTGGGTGTGTACACGTTAATTTAATAATGCTGCTAGTGGTGGGGGTAACGTTAATTTATAATCTGCTAGATGGGTGGGGTTGTAACGTTATATTTATAATCTGGCTAGATGGTGGGTAGTAACGTTAATTTTATAATCTGCTAGATGGTGGAGGTGTACGAGTTATGTATAATCTGCTAAGATGGTGGGGTGTACGTTAATTTATAATCTGCTAGATGGTGGGGGTGTACAGTTAATTTTAATCTGCTAGATGGTGGGGTGTAAACGGTTAAATTATAATCTGCTAGATGGGTATGTGTAACGTTATAATTTTATAATCGATAGACTGGTGGGTGTATCGTTAAGCGTAACGTTCATAACTAGATAGATGGGTGGGTTGTAATTCGTTAAGCGTAAGTTATAAATTGAATAGTATGGTGGGTGTATCGTTAAGCGTAATGTTATATTCTGATAGATGGTGGGTGTATAGTTAGGCCAATAATGTTATAATCTGTAGTGTGGTGGGTGATCGTTAAGCGTACGTTAAATGCTGATATGATGGTGTGTATCGTTAAGCATAATGTTATAATTCTTGAATAGATGGTGCAGTGTAACGTTAATGTTATATCACGATAGATGGTGGGGTGTATCGTTAAGCGTATGTTATAAATCTGATAGATGGGTGGGTGTATCGTAGACTAATGTTTAATCTGCTAGATGGTGAGTGTAACGTTAGATTTATAATCGCGATAGATGGTGGGTGTTGTAGCTAAGTTAATACTGTATGGTGTGTCGTTAGAGCTAAGTTTATAATCTGATAGATGGTGGGTGTATCGTTAAGCATAATGTTTATTGATAGATGGTGGTGTTCGTAAAGCATAATGTTATAATCTGATAGATGGTCGGGTGATCGTTAAGCTAAAATGTTCTATATACTCTGATAGATGGAGGGTGTATCGTTAAGCGTAAATGCTATATAATCTGATAGATGGATGGGGTGTATCGTTAAGGCCGTAATGTTATAACTCTGTAGAGGTGGGTCGTTCTTAGACGTAATGTTATAATTGATAGATGGTCGGGTGTAATGTTAAGCGTAATGTTATAATCTGATAGAATGGTGGTGTATCGTTAAGTATTTATCGATAATGGTTGGTATCTAAGGTGTAGTATATCGGATGTGGTGGGTGTATTATCGTAAGACGTTATGTTATAATTGATAGAATGGTGGGTGTTCCGTTAACGTGTAATGTTAT
>NW_019947469.1:28717-29842 GCF_002910315.2 Salvelinus sp. IW2-2015 | reverse complement strand
CTTGATTGTTTCATGTAATAGCTTATGACAACACACAATATGATAACATATCCCAAGAGGAACATGGTAATGATGGCACAACAGTACATTGTTTACAAACATTCAAACAATCTTCTTACCCTGAATTGTGACTGTTGACGGCTCACTGTATATGGATCTAAACTGTGAACCTGTAGCACTGTACTGACATTGTATTTTGACCTCAGCTGGTGAACTCTGACCTGTCCACTTCACCAGTAGTGTTCCTGTGAGWGTCTGTTGACAGGGTGATGGTAGGGTGAATTCCACTTCCCCTTCCATTTTGAAGAAACACTCAGAGACAGATGGAGGAGTCTGACAGTTCAGCTGAACTGAGTCTCTCTCTTTGATGACTGCAGGAATCACTGTTAGACTGGGCTGAGGAAGATCTGTGAGATCAGAGGGATGATGGAGTGTCTTTTTTAATTGTATTATAAATTCATTTTCAATGTTTAACTACTCAAACAGATAATGTACCACTTAATATTATATGAGTTTGAAAGAGAAAAACAATTAAGACACTGTTGTCTATTTAAGCAATAAACAATGAGAACGTGCCAGGAACAGCCCTTAGGAGGGAGTTATCACACAATAATCCTCGGCTTCGATGGGCATTTTGCTTTTTGTAAAACGGTTGCCAACATTTAAACAAAAGATTAAGGACATGTCATTCATTAAAGACATATTATTGTTCTGAGTAAATGTGTTTTATTTTCATCCTTCCACCAGGACATATGCTCATTTTGGAACGTTGCTATATGGGAACAGCCAAACAACGGAAGTGATGTATTTTTTTCTGACCAGAACTGTCCCAGAGCTTGGGGAAGTGTGTCTGTGCTTGTGCTGCAGCGGCAGGTGCACAAGACAAAACTTTACCAGCATCATACATATCGGTGAATCGCTGTGACATATGAAATACATGTGATAGTATAATCAATCTGTAAAAACTACGTAAAAAAGTAACGAACGTGTTAAATGATTGTGACGTACAGTCATATCCAGGTCCTGATTGGTCAACAAGCTGATTTTATGCTTCAAATAGTGTTATTTGACACATCAAACAGTGTTATTTCACGTGTATCTTGTTTGAAATGCCAAGACCCAAAT
>NW_019947469.1:7960-22957 GCF_002910315.2 Salvelinus sp. IW2-2015 | reverse complement strand
TCAGTTTGATTTTCAAAGGTACCCAAACCAGAACATTGCTGTCCACTGGTGCTCCTGGTTCTTTATTCCCTGGAAGTTTAACCAGCTTTTACTCAACCACCCCTAAGGAGAAAAATAAATTATTAATGCTGTGGACCTCAAGGCCTGGATTTGAAAAAGGATACACGGGAAGAGAGCAGAGGCAACGCCATTGAAGCTGTCACATATGGGGCCTATATATATATTTTTTATTTCACCTTTATTTAACCAGGTAAGGTAGTTGAGAACAAGTTCTCATTTACAACTGCGACCTGGCCAAGATAAAGCAAAGCAGTGCGACAGAATCAACAACACAGAGTTACACATGGAATAAACAAGCGTACAGTCAATAACACAATAGAAAAAAATAAAGTCTATATACAGTGTGTGGAAATGGCATGAGGTATGGCAATAAATAGGCCATAGTAGCAGAGTAATTACAATTTAGCCGATTAACACTGGAGTGATAGATGCGCAGATGATGATGAGCAAGTGATGGTGTGTAGGTAGTGATATTGGTGTGCAAAAGAGCAGCAAAGTAAATTAAAACAATATGGGGATGAGGTAGGTAGATTGGGTGGGCTATTTACAGATGGACTATGTACAGCTGCAGCGATCAGTTAGCTGCTCAGATATCTGATGTTTAAAGTTAGTGAGGGAAATGTAAGTCTCCAGCTTCAGCGATTTTTGCAATTTGTTCCAGTCACTGGCAGCAGAGAACTGGAAGGAAAGGTGGCCAAAGGAGGTGTTGGCTTTGGGGATGACCAGTGAGATATACCTGCTGGAGCGCGTGCTACGGGTGGGTGTTGTTATCTTGACCAGTGAGCTGAGATAAGGCGGAGCTTTATTAATCTGCGATCTGGATTTGGGTGAAGGAGAAGCTGGGGAGGCTCGGGCAAGTAGCTACGAAGGGTGCGGAGCTGTTGGCCGGGGTTGGGGTAGCATGGCCAGCTGTAGAGAAATGCTTTTTTAAATTTTTGATTATCATGGATTTATCGGTGGTGACCGTGTCGCCTAGCCTCAGTGCAGTGGGCAGCTGGAAGGAGGTGCTCTTGTTCTCCATGGACTTTACAGTGTCTCAACTTTTTGGAGTTAGAGCTACAGGATGCAAAATTCTGTTTGAAAAAGCTAGCCTTTGCTTTCCTGACTGACTGTGTGTATTGGTTCCTGACTTCCCTGAACAGTTGCATATCGCTGGGACTATTCGATGCTATTGCAGTCCGCCAAAGGATGTTTTTGTGCTGGTCAAGGGCAATCAGGTCTGGAGTGAACCAAGGGCTACATCTGTTCTTAGTTCTACATTTTTTGAAAGGGATATGCTTATTTAAGATGGTGAGGAAATTACTTTTAAAGAATGACCAGGCATCCTCGACTGACGGGATGAGGTCAATATCCTTCCAGGATACCTGGGCCAGGTCGATTAGAAATCTCAGAATTTTTGTTGGCCTTCCTAAGCCAGGAATCAGACACGGCAAGGTCATCAGGGTTGGCGGAGTGTGCTAAAGCAGTGAGTAAAACAAACTTAAGGAGGAGGCTACTGATGTTAACATGCATGAAACCAAGGCTTTTTCGATTACAGCAAATGAGAGTGCTTTGGGACACGCAGGGCCTGGGTTAGCCTCCACATCACCCGAGGAGGAGTAGGATGAGGGTACGGCTAAAGGCTAGCAAAACTGGTCGTCTAGTGCGTTGGGGACAGAGAATAAAAGGAGCAGATTTATGGGCGTGTTAGAATAGATTACGGGCATAATGTGCAGACAGGGGTATGGGTACAGTGGAGGTAAGTGCAGGCATTGAGTGATAAGAGAGGTTGCATCTCTGGACATGCTGGTAATACTGGATGAGGTCACCGCATGTGTGGGAGGTAGGACAAAGGAGGTATCTAAGGCATGTACAGTGGGCTCGCAGTAAACTAAAACAATGATAATTATCATAAACAGTATACAAGACATATTGACATTTGAGAGAGACATGAAGCGAGGCATAAAGCAATCACAGGTGTTGATTGGGAGAGCTAGCTAAGTCAACAACGGGTAAGACAACAACAGCTAATCAGCTAAGTCAACAACAACAGGTAAAATGGCGATGAGCGATGGGCAGGGAGGGTCAGTTAACTACACACAGGGCCTGAGTTCGGGGCTAGGGCGACAGATAAACATAGGTAAACAAAGTGGAGTACCGTGATAAATGAACAGTCCAGCAGGCATCAGCTATGTAGCCAAGTGATCATAGGGCCCAGTGTACAGCAATAMATGAAACAGGGAAACCGCTAGGTAGTRGTTACTACGCTAYCARGCYGGAGACATYGCMTTTAAAGTTAGCAGTCCGGGGTAYGTAGAAGRYTCTGCTCCGTCGTCRGMCAAAMGCCGGTTGAAGGCACAGCTGATGGAATTACGTCTGCAGACCAGTCGMGGTGGTACGYCGGGGCGCSYTGTCGACGAAGGGACCGYGCCAGATGGCGAAAGAGGTATTGTAGTTGTYGGAATTTCGTTTGCTAGCCGGGAGATGRGCCTGGCTCAGAGCTAGCTTCGGGGCTGGGTCACTCAGTTGAAGATAGCTAGCTGTGATGATCAATGGTCCAGGGGTTTACGGCAGGAATCTGGCGTTGTAGTGGAGAAAAACAGTCCGAGGCAGGCCTGGTATTATCCAGGCTAAACAAAAGCTGGTGTCCTTGAGCAGAAGGGTAATGCCGGCGTAGCAGCTGCTAACAATGACTAACATGAAAACTAGTAACTACTAATTTACTGGACTACCTTCTTGGATGAAGTTTGGCTATGGTCTAAAATTGCGGATCCGTGTCCGAGTGAGGCGAGTAACCGGAAGGTATATTTTATTTAAAAGAATGGAAAAAGAGATTGAAAAAAAATTGGAATATATCTTCTTGGAACTCGTGGGAGGGGTGCTGTTTCCGGCGATGTAGCATATTTGGTGATTCTCCAAATAAGCTGGCTCGTGCTAAGATCTTGATCGTAACAATATGCATATTATTGTTATTATTGGATAGAAAACACCTTAGTTTCTATAGTGTTGGAATTTTGGTCTTGAGTGGTAGAGAACAATTTGTCTACAGCACTTTTCATGACAGGGTTCAGATTTCAGAAATTTTACTTCTGCATCTGGAGTCTGTTTATTAGGCGACAGTGAATGCAATGAAGAGAGAACACGAACACTGCCGGTTTTCCTCTGGGGTGTCTGTACGTCATCAACGTTTTCAATGAAATCGATGGGACATTCACAGCCATATAAAAAGACCAAATGTACAGAGACCGCCCTTTCTCATCGTGCGCTGAAGCGTGAGGCCCATCGGACTTGCTCCGTCTCAAATCGTTGTCTAACCAGCAATATTTTCCCCGGTCATGTTTCAGTCGTCATTAGTTTGTTAAAAACATCATAATGTAGGTTAATTTGAACCGTTTTATTAGCAATTTATATCCGTTTAGTGCGATTTGAGGAATTTATTTGTTGGTGCACTCTGAAAGTTTGGGACACGTTTTGGGGTGTCGGTCGTTGGTGGTGAACATTTCAAGTGACACGAGGACATCTATCGACAAAAGACGTTTGATACATACGAAAGGATGACATGCCCAAGATCTGATGGAAGAAACAGCTCAAAGTAAGCAATATTTAATATGATAATACGTGTTTCTGTCGGAACATATTTAAACGCATATTCTTCGCCATTTTTGTGTTGGTATAGGCTTCAGCTTGGCGAACCCTGTATTGAAAGTAAAGGATAGATTTTAAAAATGTAAATAAGCGGGTGGTGCGGACTTAATACTAATTTGTCTTTCGATTCCTGTAAACCCTGTATTTTTTAATCAAGTTATATGCAGTCTTTAATCAATTGACTAGATCACTCTGATAGATGACGTCATGCTATTGAGCGCTTTGATTTCTAGTATTTTTATTGTGTACCCACGGTCTGGTGTGTTAGTGGCTAAATAGTGCACCTTTGTCGAACAACCTGTATTGTAATATGTAAATATGTTGTCAGGAGTGTCATCGGAAGAATTCTGAGAAGGTAGTGAAAAAATTTATATATTTTGGCGGGTGATTACGTTTATAGGCGCTCTTTGGCTGGAATCGATGCTCGGTAACGTTTGCACATGTGGTATGCTAACTTATCGATTTATTGTGTTTTCGCTGAAAAACGCTTAGAAAATCTGAAATATGGTCTGAAATCACAAGAACTGGTCTTTCCATTGTATGCTTTGTCTATTTTTATGAAATGTTTTATGATGAGTAAATGGGTCATACACGTTGCTCTATCTAGTATTCTAGTCGATTTGCGATGGTCGGTGCAATTGTAAACTGTGATTTCTACCTGAAATTGCACTTTTTTCTAACAAAAACTATCCTATACCATGAATATGTTATCAGCATGTTCATCTGAAGAGGTTTTTTCTTGGTTAGTGGATATCAATATCTTAGTTGAGCCGAATTGGTGATAGCACCTGAAGGAGTAAGAAACTGATGGAGTTAGAATAGTGGTGTATTTGCTAACGTGTTTAGCTAATAGATTTACATATTTTGTCTTCTGTAAACATTTTAAAAATCTGAAATGGTGGCTTTATTCACAAGATCTGTATCTTTCACTCGGTGTCTTGGACTTGTGATTTAATGATATTTGATGCTACTATCTACTTTTGAAGCTATGCTAGCTATGCTAATTAGTGTGTGGGGGGGTGGGGGGTGATCCCGGACCGGGGTAGAGGCTCGTGAAAGTAAACAAAAAAGACGAAAAATACAAAAAGTACGACGAAGGAAACAACACGTCTGCACTGCTACGCCCATCTTGATTGGTAACTCTGCCCTTATTGGCTAGAAAGGTCTCGCCTGCCTTCCTTCTTTGAGGACATTGTTAGATCTCGACTAGCTTGTCAATATAGGCAATATTTTCTACACATCAAAAACATGAGGTTTAAATAGAAACTGGGTATGTTGACTCAATCCTTCATTTTTAACAGACCAGATTTGCCCTAACGACCAAGGGAGAGTTAGAGCACTGATTTTGCTTTTGGGTCGCAATGCACTACTGTGTCTCTAACTGACAATGAATGCAATATAAACCAAATAATAAACTGATAATTGTGCACAACTTCAAATGAAACAAGCAGGGAGCAGGTTTCGAACACTCAACCTTCTTGCCCGAAGTCCAGCGCGCTATTGACTATGCACCAAAAGCATGCTCAAGACGCAGAATCGATAGATTCTCCGTTCGCGGTAGCTTGCTACTAAAATAACCGTATGTTGGCTGACAATTTTTTAGCTACGCTGTGACTACGAACCACATAGCATATCATTACAGCAGTATGTACCGGTATGTTAGTTATCTACCTAACGTTAGTAGTTATACATCAAACTTGACAGTATATTACTTACAGGGTAGCCACCCAACGTTTATTGACTTGATTTTTTTCCATCAGGCTTAGCTTAACCAAAAGGTATAGTCGTTGTGCGTACTCAATGGACATTTGGGTGCTTTCATAAATTCGCTCTGGCTATATACTTCGATTTCAGAGCACTCTCATCTGAGTGTACCAGAGTTCAGAATAATGAATTTATGAGTGCTCAACGCCTGTTGAATATGGCCGGTGTCAGTAAATGTCGGCAAAAAAAAAAAAACGTAATTAAATTGCAGCACAGTTAGTCACCAACGCTCTGTTTAACCAGCTCTGCTAGGGTGAGTAAAATGGTCAGAGTGGTCTCATTTGTGTCTGGAAGTAGCTTGCAAGCTAGCCAACATTAGCATGGGTGCTTGTCTGCCGTTGTAAGACCAGAACGCTCAAAATCAACCCTAATCCTTGGGCCAAACATCCAGTGTGCGCTCCGAGAGTGAAACGGTCTGAATTTACCCAGAGGTTTTTTTTGATTTTCATGGAATAGAAACGCCATAATAATTCAAGGGTTTTTCTATATTTTTACTATTTTCTACATTGTAGAATAGTGAAGACATTACAACTATGAAATAACACATATGGAATCAGTTAAGAACACATTCTTATTTACAAAGACAGCCTACTCCTTCCTCCCCGTCGGGGAATTGAACCCGGTCTCCCGAGTGCCCTCCCATTCTCGGGTAATGCCAATATGGAAGACTATCAAATGCTTCTCAAAGATTTTTTATATTTTTTATTTAACCTTTATTTAACCAGGTAGGCTAGTTGAGAACATGTTCTCATTTGCAACTACGACCTGGCCAAGGTAAAGCATAGCAGTGTGAACAGACAACAACACAGAGTTACACATGGAGTAAACAATAAACAAGTCAATAACATAGTAGGGAAAAAAAAGGGAAAAAAAAGAGAACCTATATACAATGTGTGCAAAAGGCATGAGGAGGTAGGCAATAAATAGGCCATAGGAGCGAATAATTACAATTTAGCAGATTAACACTGGGGTGATAAATCATACATTTACATTTAAGTCATTTAGCAGACGCTCTTATCCAGACCGACTTACAAATTGGTGCATTCACCTTATGATATCCAGTGGAACAACCACTTTACAATAGTGCATCTAACTCTTTTAAGGGGGGGGTGTTAGAAGCATACTTATCCTTCCTAGTATTCCTTAAATTCCACCATTTACATACTTACGAGCGCATAAATGTGTGAGCCCCTCCTGTTGGGTGTCGTATTTTATGATTTTTGGGGTTTCAGGTGCTCCGGAAGTGTGATTGACTCCGCTGATCTGGCGTCGTGAGGGAGTTTGTTCCACCATTGGGGTGCCAGAGCAGCGAACAGTTTGACTGGGCTGAGCGGAACTGTACTTCCTCAGAGGTAGGGAGCGACGAGGCCAGAGGTGGATGAACGCAGTGCCCTTGTTTGGTGTAGGGCCTATCAGAGCCTGAAGTACGGAGGTGCCGTTCCCCTCACCTCCGTACAAGCACCCATGTCTTGTACGGGATGCGAGCTTCAACTGGAAGCCAGTGAGAGAGCGGAGGAGCGGTGACGTGAGAGAACTTGGAAAGTTGAACACCAGAGCTGCGGCGTCTGGATGAGTTGTGTTATATTACAGGCAGGGAGCCCAGCCAACAGCGAGTTGCAGTAATCCAGACGGAGATGACAAGTGCCTGGATTAGGACCTGCGCCGCTTCCTGCGTGAGCAGGGTCGTACTCTGCGAATGTTGTAGAGCATGAACCTACAGGAACGGGTCACAGCCTTGAGTTATGAGAACGACAGGTGTTGTCCAGGATCACGCCAAGTTCTTAGCACTCTGGGAGGAACAATGAGTTGTCAACCGTGATGGCGAGATCATGGAACGGGCAGTCCTTCCCCGAGGAAGAGCAGCTCCGTCTTCCGAGGTTCAGCTGAGGTGGTGATCCGTCACCCACTATGTCTGCCAGACATGCAGAGATTCAGTCACCACCTGGTTATCAGAGGGGGAAAAGAGATTAATGTGTGGTCGTGCATAGCAAGATAGGAGAGACCATGTGAGGTTATGACAGAGCCAAGTGACTTGGTGTTACGAGAATAGGAGAGGCCTAGAACAGAGCCCTGGGGACACCAGTGGTGAGAGCACGTGGTGCGGAGACAGATTCTCGCCACCCACCCGGTAGGAGCGACCTGTCAGTAGGACGCAATCCAAGCGTGGGCCGCGCCGAATGCCCAGCTCGGAGAGGTGGAGAGAGATCTGATGTTCACAGTATCAAAGCTATCCGAGTAGGTCTAAAGGATAAGAGTCAGAGGATGAGATTTTAGCTTTTAGCCATCGGAGCGCCTCCGTACACAGAGAAGAGCCGTCTCAGTTGAATGACTAGCGTTTGAAACCTGACTATTGGATCAAAGGTCATATCAAGAGAATCATAAGCTCTCTTATAGTCTGCATCTTCTAAGTTATAGTAGAAAAGAAAGAGGGATAGCTGGTCTTATGTTTGACACGAGGGACTGAGTGTAGTTTTTTCTAGTATAGGTGCAAATAGCTCTCCTCTCTTTGAAGACGGAAGGTACGTACCAGCGGTTCAAGGGATGAGTGTGATGAGCGAGGTTGAGGTAAGGGAAGGACTCCGGAAGATTCTGTTCTGAAAGAGAGAGGGTGATAGGGTTTTCTTTTTTTTTTCAAAAAAGGGCAGGTTGTGCGGCCCGGCCGTCACAAGACGCGAAGTTCACTGGAGAGAGTGGGGAAAAGAGTCAAAGCACAGGTAGGCAGACTGTGAGCAGAACCAGCGTTTCGTTTGACTCTAGCTATATATTTCAGGATCGGATGTCGTCGAACTCTTTTTCAATAAGGGTTGACGAAGTCATCAGCAGTAGAGGGAGGGAGGGAGGAGGGAGGAGTGATTCAGGAGGAGGAGAAGTGGCAAAGAGCCTTCCTAGGGTTAGGAGCAGATTGCTTGGAATTAGATGGTGAAATTGCTTTACAGCAGAGATCAGAAGCAGGAGAATGTAAGAGGAGGAGTCGAAAGGATGCCTAGTCCGCAGGAGCGAGTTTTCCTCCATTTCCCTCGCTGCCCGGACCCTGTCTCGTGTGAAGCTCGCAATGAGTCGTCGAAGCCACGGACAGAGGGAGGACCGAGCGCCTGGGAAGAATTAAGAAAATTTAAGTTAAATCTATATAGAAGTCAAGATGCAGAAAGGGAGGAGAGGAGGGGTTGAGGAGCAGATCAGGAGATAGTTGGAGAAGTTTGACAGAGGGAAAGGAGATGATAGGATGGAGAGGAGAGAAGTAGCTGGGGAGAGAGAGCGAAGGTTGGGCACGGCCATACCATCCGAGCTAGGGCAGCTGGGAAGTGTTATTAAGCTGATTAAGTGTTAGATTTATGTAATCACAATGATCATGTGCACAATAATGCCCTCTGGTGAGTCAAACTAGCATAGTAACAGAAAAAAATGTGACAAATAATCCACGAATGCTGCAACAGCCCGCAAAGGATGTGTCGCCAGCTATGACGCAAACATTTAAAGAGAAGCACGTATGTCTAGTTCTATCCATTGAATACGACTCCATTTGTCTATGCTATGTTTTAACTGTTCGATTGGCCTTAGGGCAGGGACTAACTAAACTGTTTGTATTCTTGCCATATTCCCATCACCTTGCCATGGTTAAATGCAGGTTCGCACATTTCAGTTTTGCACGAATCGCTGCTATCCATCCACAGATTTTCTGGTTAGCGTAGGTTTTAGATAGTCACAGTAATTGTACAACATCTCCTATCACTTCCTGATTAACTCTCACATATCCGGTTTTGTGATTTATTCTTAGAGGCTACCTGGAACTTCTCCCAGCCCTGTGATCAAACAATCTTGAAAATTGGATTCCGAAATTGTACAGACCAAGGCATAGGTCTATAGCACAGGTACTTCCGGTTGAGTTTCTGCCTATAGGAAGGAGAGTAAAATGAGTCGGTGATCAGATGGCCGAAAAGAGGCGGGTTAGTGCCTTGTACGCATTCAAAAAGCTGAGCAACAAAAAATAGCAGTGTCTAATTTCTCAGGCGTGCTACAGTAAACAATTGTTGTAGAACTGTAGCTTTTCCTCAGTTGCTTTGTTTAAAACTCCCCAGATACAATAAAAGCGGCCACAAGGATGTGTTTCTAGGTTTGCATAAAAGATCCAATGAAGTTTCTTTGAGGGCCTATGGTATCGGCTTGAGGGAAATACATGTCTGTGACTATAACCAAGATAAGTCTCTTGGAGGAGCTAATACGGCCGCATTATTTTGAGCTATTCAAGGTCGGTAACAAAAAGGACCTTGAGTTTCTGTATATTATCACGAATCTCACCATGAGTGGTTAATCATGAAACATACACCCCCAACCTTCTCTTCCAGAGAGTTCTTATAACCTTTTCTCAATCTAGTGACTGTTTCCACTTTGTAAAATTCTCTCCAAATTAAACTGGCCTCATACTCATCTGCTCTACAATATGCATATATTATTACTATATAGAAAACCAATCTCTAGTTTCAAAAACGCGTTTAATTGTCTGTGGGTGAACCAAGAACTCTTTCTGCAAGCGAAATCCATGACAGGAAATCGTAAGTCTGAAAAACGGAGGCTCTGTTCTCCCAGATACATTTAAAGCTCTGTATATCCTATGGTCACATGAACTGCACCCGCCTTCCCTGAGCCCTGTCGAGTCCAGTAACCAATGAAAAGAATGAATGGATGTCACGAGTTCTCAGAGCTTGATAAGAAGCCAAGGAACAAGGAGCTCTCTTTCTCGTTCTCATGCGCAAAGCAAACCTCAATATGCATTTGAAACCTCATTATCGCCTTACTATATCCGTCTGTAATTTATTCGATATAGGTTAGAAACATTCCTAACGAAAGATTTTAAAACAGTTATAACATTATGCGAGTATATTGCCTATTTCGGAATTTCCTTAGTATTGCTTTTGGGATTTGGGCATGTGGCCACAACTATGTTAGCTGCTAATCCGAAGTTGAAAACGACGTTTTAAAACCAAGCAACGATTCTTTGACAAAGACACCTTCACAATACCCCTGATTGAAGCTCCCAAAAGTAAGAGCTATTTATGATGGTATTCCGTATTTATTGGAAAAATGTAAACGCATTTGTCCCATTATCGCACATAGTCTGGCTGTAACGCACACTGTATGTCTAGTTAACGCCACAGTTTAAAAAAATCTAAACTCCACTTGCATTAATAACTAATGCATCTTTCATTTGCTGTCCAACCTGTATCTTTTAGTCAATCTAATCATAAATAATCGTAAACTTAGGTGCCTTTCCAAGATGTCGCGGCGCCAGAATGCAGACCTTTGCCACTAGTCACATATGTATACACGATTTTCCTCTAAATATGCACATTTCGAACAAAACCTAATGCATTTGTACTATGATTTACAGGACTGTCATCTTGACGATAGTAATCAAGGGTAAGTCAAAAAATTATATCTTTTCTGTTATTTGTACGATCGCTAACCTGTCTGCTGGTAATGCTGATGTTCTGGCTATTGTTCTAACGCTAAATATAATGCTATATTGTGTTTCGCTGTAAAACACTTTAAAAAATTCTACATATTGGCTGGATTCACAAGATGTTTGGCTTTCATTTGCTGACGCTGCTGTATTTTTTCAGAAATGTTTTAACCATGAGTATAGTATTTACGTTGTCCGTATATTCTGGCAGCTTCGCACTATTTCATGATTGCACTGCAACTTAGAACTGTTGATTTATACCTGAAAATAGCACATTTTTCTAAAAAAACATGCTATACTAATTAAATATGTTATCAGACTTCATCTTATGAAAGTTTTTCTTGGTTATGGCATTATATCTTTATTTGTCGAATTAGTGATTCTACTGATGGAGTAAAAAAACTGGTTGGAGTAAAAAAAATGTGTCTTTTCTAACGTGGTTAGCTAACACATTTACATATTGTGTCTTCCCTGTACAAACATTTTAAAATAGAAATGATGGCTGATTCACAAAGAGTTATCTTCATCTGGTTCTCTGTCCCTTTCGTGGACTTGTCGATTTAAATATTGAGAGCTATATTTACTGGGACGCTATGCTAGGCTATGCATCAGCTTTTGTATTTGGGGGTCATCCCGGATCCGGGTTTGGACGACAATTAGACGGTTAACTAGATAAAGTTTTTATAGTTTTTTAATTTTTATTTACCCCTTTCATGGTATCCAAGTGGTATGTACAGTCTTGTCTCATTGCTGAAAATCCCGTACAGAGAGCCATCCTTCGAAACACGACCCAACCAAGCCGCCACTGCTCTTGACACAATGTCTGCTTAACCCGGAAACCAGCCACACCAATGTGTTGAAGTAAACACCGTACACCTGGCGACCATGTCAGCGTGCATGCGCCCAACCACCACAGGAGTCGGTAGAGCGCTATTGAACAAGGACAGCCTGCCGGCCAAACCCTCCCCTAACCCCGACACGGCTGGACCAATTGTGCGCCGCCCCATGGGTCTCCCGTCACGCCAGCTGTGACAGCGCGTGGATCAAACCAGGATCTCTAATGTACAGCTAGCAACTAATGCAGTGCCACTGTGAGAGCCAGAGTTTTTTTGCGATGTACTGAGAACCCAGGTGGCTGTATGGACAAAGACTATCCCGAGAGTATATCCCGAGAGAGCCATGTTTCCGTGAAACAGAGCATGTTACAATCACTGATGTCTCTGGATGGGGATTCTCGCCTGAGCACCTAACTTATTATCCAGTGACTGAACATTAGCGAAAAATATACTGTGGAAGTGGGGATGGGGTGCATGCCTCCAAGAGTCAGACTGGAAGTCCACTCCAAATACCTCTCCTCTGCCGGCGGTGTTTTGATCAGCCTCCGGAATCTGTTCAATTGCCCTGGTGGGTACGAACAAAGGATCCAATTCGGGAAAGCCTATTCCCGGTTGTAATGCTGGTGAGTTACCTCCGTTCTGATATCCAAAAGTATTTCCGGCTTTATGTAATAACAAGTCCTTTGTGAGCTAGAGCTAGCCAACTTTAGCTATTGTAGCTAACAAAGGTGTCTAACTACTAGCCCACCAGGCGATATTTAGGTAGCTAGCTGTGAACATTAGCTCACGTGTGTGTAGTCAGACGTTTTTAAGTGGTGACATGTTAGCTAACCAACTATCCTTGCCATGGTGTCGGCCTAACGTTCGCTAGCAAGTCTGACTACACGAACGGTGAGTTAACGTAAACTAGCTAAGTTAGCTAAATATGCCTTCCCTTGTGGGCTACGCTAGCTAGCATGTCACCACATGAAAAATAATTGCTACCTAACCGTGCGCTAAAATAACTAGGGCTAGCTCACTAAATACTTGTCAAAAAAACAGTCATCATTATGCTAGCTTTTTGTTTGTTATTTTTACTGTAAAAGGAGTAAAGTGCATTGTACACGTAACTACAGTTAGTGGTTATCTAGCGAATTTTCATAAGCACCTAGCTAACCACAGATTGTTGAATAACCAAAACAGCTTCTTAGCAGCTAGCAAACAGGGTCTACCTTGTCATGCTGGCGCCAGCATCGCCTCTTGAATTACAGAGGTTCGAAAACAATAAAATCAACATTGCTTAGGATAACTTATGGATACAATCCGATACATTGCACAGAACCATCCTGGCAGCTGGCTTCAGATCAACGGAGAGAACTTAGGTTAGCTTGTTCACTACAAAGGCCAAGGGGTAATTCTAGGTAACTTGTAAAATGCTAAAACAAGAATACACATGAGAAAACACACAATATCAAACTAAAAAGGCTATCTGCATACGTTCTAGCTTACTGCATGGAGAAATGGGCCTTGAGAATGACGTCTAAGCTTGTGACAGGATGTGCACTTATTGCACATTAGCATTTATTTTTTGGGGGGGGTAATTAAGGCGAATATCTCTTATCCGAGAGATTTGCACGGTTATCAAAATTACGTAGGTAGTGCAAAATCCAAATTCCAGACATAAAAAATAATGGTGAAAAAACATATTGGAACCACTTCCAGGTTTTACACTAGGTTTGACTCATACTGTGGTACCAATTGTATTAGCATAAAATTACTAATTTCAACAAAAATTGCATACAATATACTCTCAGTATTTAAATATTTATTCAGATCCCGACCCCATCCCTGTTATGCGAAGAGACTAATAATATGTAAACTAGTAAATGAGGGAACAAGCTGCTTAGTAACAGCTCTCAAGTCTAACACCAACTAAGTTATTTGCAAGTCATCCATTATTTGGACAGTAGGTATATTTTGTCGTCTTGGCACGAGTCAAATTAAAGCATTGTTTTAAGATATGAGCATATTCAAATAATCTACAAATCTTATTGCCGCTCTTATTGCCTGTCCACTTGGGTGTGGATGCATTAACTCACCACCTGAGGGCGATCTCTCCTTAGGTTTTCTGAATGGTGGCTGCTGGCTAGGGACCCAACTGAACAGAAAGACTGTGCGAAAATACATTTCCATTCAAAGCAATGTTCTGAGATGTGGGGTACCCACCATATTGACTAGCCTGGTTGCTGTCTCTGTTCAGCTATTACATTCCACACCTTGCCASTCCTGTAATTTGCTAAAGAGACTGGCCTTTTGGCAATCTTCAAATATGAACAGTCCATCAATAATGATTTTGAGGAGATACGTTTTTGATCCTGAACCCTCACAGCTATCATCCAATCACAATGTTTATGCAAATTAGATTGATAGGAAAACATTCGAACTTCAAGGCCCAGTGCAGGCAAAAATGTGATTTTCCTGTGTTTAATATATACTGAACAAAACTATAAACAAAACATGCAACAATTGCTACAATTTTACTGAATTACAGTTCATATAAGGAAATCTGACAATTGAAAAAAAAACGAGGCCCTAATGTACGGATTTCACATAACTGGGCAGGAGTGCAGCCATGTGTGGGCATAGGTACACCCACTTGGGAGCCAGGCCCAGCCATTCAGAATGTTTTTTTTCCCTGCAAAAGGGCTTTGTTACATACAGAAATACTCCTCAGTTTCATCAGCTGTCCAGGTGGCTGGRCTCAGACAATCCCGCAGGTGAAGAAGCCAGATGTGGAGGTCCTGGGCTGGCTACACATGGTCTGTGGTTACGAGGCCGGTTGGACATACTGTCAAATTCTCTAAAAATGGAGCTGGAGGTGGTTTATGGTAGAGAAATAAACATTACATTTTCTGGCAACAGCTCTGGTGGACATTCCTGCAGTCATCATGCCAACGCCACACTCCCTCAAAACWTGACATCTGTGGCATTGTGTTGTTTGACAAAACTAGACATTTAGAGTTCATTTATTGTCCCTAGCACAAGGTGCACCTGTGTAATGATCATTCTGTTTAATATGCCACCTTTTAGGTGGATGGATCTTGGCAAAGGAGGAATGCTCACTAACAAAGGAGGAATGCCCCCTGTTCGACTGGTCGATCTCCAAGGCATTCCTAGATGATCACCAAACATTTCTCTATAAAAAACCCAACATAAAAGCTTTGCGTTACATTTTTTATTTATCTTGACTCAGAAAAGGTTGGTGACCACTGATTT
>NW_019947469.1:0-6010 GCF_002910315.2 Salvelinus sp. IW2-2015 | reverse complement strand
TGATAAACACACAGATGCACAGCCATATTTATTGTGCACCCTGGCAGGCACACAAACACACACATGCTTTCAAACAAAGGGCTATTTCCATCACAATCTCTCTCACACACATACATTCAAACAATGCCCCTCCCCCACAAACACAGATCATCATAAGGCCATGCATATTTGGATGCACTGATATGGGCATTCTGGGCTGATGCAATAGTCCTAATCAATATTTTCTTGTCCATGATAGATTATATATCGATATGGCAATATTAATCTGAAGGCACCCCTACATACCAACAAACAATACATAGCTCTACTAATTAGGTAGATTGAATGTATTAGACTATTAAAAGTAGTACGCTGGTTCAGCCGGAGAGTTATAATACTCATGATAAGCTGTAGACCACACTATTTACCAAGACAGATTTCATCTATATTTTTTCTTAGCTGTCTATTTACTACCACAAACTGATGCTGGCACTAAGACTGCACTCAACAAACTGTATAAGGCCATAAGCAAATACTCATCCAGAGGCAGCGCTCCTAGCGGCCGGTGATGTTAATGCAGGAACACTGAAATCAGTCTTCTGCAATTTGTACCAGCATTTAACCTGTGCAACTAGAGGCGAACAAAAATTCTATATCACCTTTAATCCACACAGAGACGCATAACAAAGCTCTCCCTCCCCCTCCATTTGGCAAATCTGACCATAACTCTATGATTCCAGCTTACAAGCAAAAACTCAAATAGGAAGTAGCAGTGGCACCCTCAATATGGAAGCAGTCCAATGAAACGGATGCTAAGCTACAGGACTGTTTTACAAGTCAAACTGGAATATATTCCGGGGCTCATCCGATGGCATTGAGGAGTAAACCACATCAGTCACTGGCTTCATTAATAAATGCATCGATGACGTCGTCCACACAGTGACCGTAGGTACATATCCCAACCAGAAGCAATGGATTATTGGCAACATCCGCACTGGGCTAAAGGCTACAGCTGACGCTTTCAAGGAGCGGGACACTAACCCATAAACAGGCAAAAGCATCAATACAGGACTAAGATCGAATCCTACTACACTGGCTCTGATGCTCGTCGGATGTGGCAGGGCTTGCAAACTATCATCGATTACAAAGGGAAACACAGCCGCGAGCTGTCCAATGAAGTGAGCCTACCAGACGAGCTAAATGCCTTCTATGCACTGAACCATGTGTGAGAGCACCAGATGATCCGGACAACTGTGTGATCACGCTCTCAGTAGCCGATGTGAGAAAGCCCTTTAAACAGGTTAACATTCACAAGGCTGCAAAGCTAGACGGATTACCAGGACGCATACATGCGCTGCCAAGCTGGCAAGTGTCTTCACTGACATTTACAACCTATCCCTGACCTGGTCTGTAATACCAACTTGTTTCAAGCAGACCTCCATAGTCCCTGTGTCCAAGAACGCCAAGGTAACCTGTCTAAATGACTATCGCCTTGTAGCACTCACATCTGTAGCCATGAAATGGTTTGAAAGGCTGGTCATGGCTCACATCAACACCATGATCCCAGACACCCTGAACCCACTCCAATTCACATACCACCCTGAACCCACTCCAATTCACATACCACCCTGAACCCACTCCAATTCACATACCACCCTGAACCCACTCCAATTCACATACCACCCTGAACCCACTCCAATTCACATACCACGCTGACGGGATCCACAGATGACGCAATCTCTATTGCACTACACTGGCCTTTTCCACTTGGACAAAAGACAAATCTACGTGAGAATGCTGTTTATTGACTATAGCTCAGCGTTCAACACCGTAGTACCATCCAAGCTCATCACTAAGCTAAGGACCCTGGATATCCTGACGGACCACCCCCAGTTGGTAAGGGTAGGCAACACATCCACCACGCTGACCCTTAACACGGGGGCCCTCAGGTGTTGCGTGCTTAGTTCCCTCCTGTATTCCCTATTCACCCATAACTGTGTGGCTGCGCACGACACCAAAACAATCAATAAGTTTCACGACGACACGATGGTGGTAGGCCTGATCACAGACGACGATGAAACAGCCTATATTGAGTGCGATGTCAGGACAACAACCTCTCCCTTAACATCAGCAAGACAAAGGAGCTGATCGTGGACTACGGGATACGGAGGGCCGAGCACGCCCCCATTCACATCGACTGTGCTGTAGTGGAGCGGGTCAAAAGCTTTCAGTTCCTTGGTGTCCACATCACTAAGTATCTATCATGGTCCAAACACACCAACACAGTCGTGAAGAAGCACAACAACGCCTCTTCACCCTCATGAGGTGAAAAGATTTTGAATGGGCCCTCAGATCCTAAGAAAAGTTCTACAGCTACACCACTGAGAGCATCTTGACTGCCTACATCATCGCTTGGTATGGCAACTGCTCTGTCTCTGCCCGCAAGGCGCTACAGAGAGTAGTGCGTACGGCCCAGTGCATCACCGGGTCCTAGCTCCCTGCCATCCAGGACCTCTATACCAGGCAGTGTCAGAGGAAGGCCCTAAAAAAATGTCAAAGACTCCAGCCACCCAAGTCATAGACTGTTCTCACTGCTACCGCACGGCAAGCGGTACCGATGCATCAAGCCTGGAACCAACAGCACCCTGAACAGCTTCTACCCCCGAGCCATAAGACTGCTAAATAGTTAGGTAAATAGTTAACCAAACAGCTACCCGGACTATCTGCATTGACCCTTTTTGCACTAACTTTTTTTACTCATCACATACACTGCTGCTAATGTTTACTATCTGTCGCCTTATTCCTAGTTATATTTACATATCTACCTCAATTACCTCATACCCCTGCACGTCGACTAGGTACTGGCACCCGTTGTATAGAACCAAGTTATCGTTACTCATTATGTATCTATTATTACGTGTTTTACTTTTATTTTATTTCTCAAATGTCTTTCTCTGTATTGTTATTAAACTGGGTAGCATGACCGAGTGGTCTAAGGCGCTGGATCTAGGCTCCAGTCTCTGGAGGTGTGGGTTCGAATCCCACCTCTGCCAACGTTGATGTTATCTTGGGGCGGAGGGTAGCCTAGTAAAAAATCTGTCGTTCTGCCCCTGAACAAGGCAGTTAACCCATTGTAAATAAGAATTTGTTCTTAACTGACTTGCCTAGTTAAATAAAGGTTAAATTTTAAAAAATCTAAGAAATTAAGGGCCCCCTCAGTAAGCATTTCACTGTTAGTCCACACATGTTGTTTATGAAACAAAAATACATACATACAAGTTAAAGGATAAAAACACAATAAAGCCAGGAGGCTTATTTCCATTGTAGTCCTCAGGTATGGATGTGATTTTGCTGCAGTAAATGCACAACACACTACTGCACAACGCTCAACTGACCCCACAATCAGAAGTTCTCTTCTATATAATCAGAGGCAGATACAGCACTGTGTGGTCACTGTATACTAAAGTCTTCGAAAGCCAAGTTAATAAACAGATCACTGACCATTTCGAATCCTACCGTACCTTCGCCGCTGTGCAATCCGGTTTCCGAGCTGGTCACGGGTGAACCTCAGCCACGCTCAAGGTACTAAACGATATCATAACTGCCATCGATAAAAGACAGTACTTTGCAGCCGTCTTCATCGAACTGGCCAAGGCTTTCGACTCTGTCAATCACTGTATTCTTATCGGCAGACTCAACAGCCTTGGTTTCTCAAATGACTGCCTCGCCTGGTTCACCAACTACTTCTCAGATAGAGTTCAGTGCTTCTACTAGAGGTCAACCGATTATGATTTTTCAACGCCGATTCCGATTATTGGAGGACCCAAAAAAAAGCCGATACCGATTAATCGGACGATTTTTATTTATTTATTTGTAATAATGACAATTACAACAATACTGAATGAACACTTATTTTAACTTAATATAATACATCAATAAAATCAATTTAGCCTCAAATAAATAATGAAACATGTTCAATTTGGTTTAAATAATGCAAAAACAAAGTGTTGGAGAAGAAAGTAAAAGTGCAATATGTGTCATGGAAGAAAGCTAACGTTTAAGTTCCTTGCTCAGAACATGAGAACATATGAAAGCTGGTGGTTCTTTTTAACATGAGTCTTCAATATTCCCAGGTAAGAAGTTTTAGGTTGTAGTTATTATAGGAATTATAGGACTATTTCTCTCTATACCATTTGTATTTCATTAACCTTTGACTATTGGATGTGCTTATAGGCACTTTGGTATTGCCAGTGTAACAGTATAGCTTCCGTCCCTCTCCTCGCTCATACCTGGGCTCGAACCAGGAACACATCGACAACAGCCACCCTCAAAGCAGCGTTACCCATGCAGAGCAAGGGGAACAACCACTCCAAGTCTCAGAGCGAGTGACGTTTGAAAAGCTATTAGCGCGCACCCCGCTAACTAGCTAGCCATTTCACATCGGTTACACCAGCCTAATCTCGGGAGTTGATAGGCTTGAAGTCATAAACAGCGCAAAGCTTGAAGCACAACGAAGAGCTGCTGGCAAAACGCACTAAAGTGCTGTTTGAATGAATGCTTACAAGCCTGCTACTGCCTACCATCGCTCAGTCAGACTGCTCTATCAAATCATAGACTTAGTTATAACATAATAACACACAGAAATACGAGCCTTAGGTCATTGATATGGTCGAATCTGGAAACTATCATCTCGAAAACAAGACGTTTATTATTTCAGTGAAATATGGAACCGTTCCGTATTTATCTAACGGGTGGCATCCATCAGTCTAAATATTCCTGTTACATTGCCCAACCTTCAATGTTATGTCATAATTACGTAAAAATTCTGGCAAATTAGGCGGCCCAAACTGTTGCATATACACTGACTCTGCGTGCAATGAACGCAAGAGAAGTGACACAATTTCGCCTGGTTAATATTGCTTGCTAACCTGGATTTCTTTTAGCTAAATATGCAGGTTTAAAAATATATACTTCTGTGTATTGATTTTAGAAAGGCATTGATGTTTATGGTTAGGTACACATTGGAGCAACGATACGCACCGCATCGATTATATGCAACGCACGACACGCTAGATAAACTAGTAATATCATCAACCATGTGTAGTTAACTAGTGATTATGATTGATTGATTTTAATAAGATACGTTTAATGTTAGCTAGCAACATACCTTGGCTTACTGCATTCGCGTAACAGGCAGGCTCCCCGTGGAGTGCAATGTAATCAGGTGGTTAGAGCGTTGGACTAGTTAACTGTAAGGTTGCAAGATTGAATCCCCCGAGCTGACAAGGTAAAAAAATCTGTCATTCTGCCCCTGAACGAGGCAGTTAACCCATTGTTCCTAGGCCGTCATTGAAAATAAGTATTTGTTCTTAACTGACTTGCCTAGTTAAATAAAGGTAAAACATTTTTTTATTTTTATAAACATTGACACAGCCAAACCTACAGGCAGATCAACCAACGCACAACAGCTCATAGGAACTCCAGCTAGAGTGTGGGCTAGTTGTATGTTTGACTAGTCTTGAATCAAATAAGTAAGTTATGATCCAAACAAACACATGGGAACCTAACTATTTTAACACCCTTACCAAATGCATGTTATTTCAGACGTTTCTAGCCCGATGGTATTCAAACTTCTTCAGCTGGGACCCAATTCCCTCAGCAAGAATTTCTGGCGTCCCCATTTTTTCCGCAGGGATTTCTCACCAAATCTAACATAGGTACAATTATTTTTACATCAACAAATAATCTTCAATTCATTACATTTTCATCTCTTATCAAAATTAAAAGAAAAACAATTACATTTACTCAATTTTATTTTTTAAATGATCTTTCCTAAAAACATTTGTATATTGTCCTATACAATAAAATGGACTCTTAATTTTTATAAAAATATATATTTTGGTAACCCCACTGCAGTTCCCCCGTGACCCGTCTAGCCTATATATTACCTCACCACAGAAAGGTTAACTTCAATATGGTGGCTCACTTGCTTCAGTCCCCATCTTCCGATGCCCTCACTTTCCCTCTCTCC